>NC_091136.1:54453268-54745893 GCF_041381155.1 Argopecten irradians
TAGTAACCAATTCACTCTGTACCAATGCGGTAAACCGGCAAAATGCCTTTCGTGAAACCTCTTTCCATACACCTTTTCTTGTGTTTGCAACCATAAGGTTAAACCGACGCATTTCCTCTACTGTAGTCCAATTTTACTATGGCACATTTAAATTCATTACATCGTGGGTCGGAAATTTCGTTAGTTTTTACATAGACAACAGTAGCTTATAATGGCTACAGTAATCGTAGTTTTACAAATACGCAGATAGTGAAAGTTTCGCTTAATGCGATAAAATGTTTGTATCGCAGTATTGAACACAGGTAGTTTTTACGTTGGATAATTTCGTTAAAACAAATAGATTTCCCCAGCAGAGACAATTCATCCATCAATATTCCTGTTTTTATGCATTACGCTCTAAGCATGTCCCACTTTTTGTGAAGTTGGGAAAAGTTGGGTAAAGCAAGAATAGAAACCGCTGACAATTATAAAGACGCAGAACTCACTGCGGACGTCAATTAAATTTCCTCTATATTTTCTGCAGGGCCGATACCTTGACGTAACATGAGTTCTTAATTGAGTCTCGGTCTCAAAAAATAGCCATCCAATGGAGTGTTAGACCGGGAACTGCTGATAGAAACCAACTAGACAGGATACATGGGGACTACAGGTGTAACCCTGTAAACGACAAGGCTAAATAAAGGAGATATAATACATCTATTTTGTTAGATACCACTATTAGCTATTTATTACTTCATCTATACTCCAATCAGCTAACCTTCAAACACACGATTATGGACTCTCACAAAGATATGTAAAGAAATGATGCAATCGATATTTTAGACATATAAATAATATATAAGTTGAAAAAAAACAGTTTATGCATTTCGTTATAGTTAAAAACAAAATATTGATTTACAAAAAAATGATAATGAGGAAAAACGGTATAAAGCTAGTATATTAATAATCCGAAATAAAAGGCCAAAATAAATTCAAAGTAAAATCAAAATCATTTCAATGGAATATATATTCAGCCACTATAGGGCCTTCTTCAGTCCGAAATCTACAAAATCATACAAAAAAATGGTTTACCAGAAAGACGTACACACATCCTCTAATTAGTGCATTATGTATAGCTAGAGAATTATATTGAAGGCACGAGTCAAAATTAAATTTGCATTTTTATTTTACAAGCAATTCCATGTAAAAGCATATTCAATGTAAAGACTTGATTGTTTCGACCATACCGCTTTTATCTCCAGGTAGTCTCGATGTGGGTGATCATGTAATTTCGGTTTGCCATACTGTACAATTGAAGTCACAGGCGGTATATGTACATTTCTGGTTTTAAATTCTATTTCGGCTGAGTTTCAAACTGTCAGTTAGCCATTAGAAAATTTCATAATATTTTTGTCCAATGAAATAAACTGCTGTGTTATGCAATTACTTTACTGCGAGTAGTTTCGTTGTAGAATATATTGCCTATTGATGTTGATGGTGGTAATCGATAACTACCTGAGCTGTTTAGCGCGCGCCAGGTACATCAGTAGGTCACGCGATAAAGGTATAAAATTGTTGTTGTATCAAACAGACGCTAACGAGCAGTGTCCTACACATTAATTCACGATGTAGAACCTATCGTCATGGTGGTGGTACTCTGATGGACAAAACACGTATTGGACTTATGTACAATGTTTATTATCTAATGCGCGTGCTTAACACGTGCATTATTTATTACTGTGCATGTCGTGCAAGATTTGCATTTTGGTACTATTGAGGTATTTTCATTACGCGTTACTGTATAGGTGGCCGTTACCAAAGGTTTTGGCCTTAAACTGCGCATTCTCCCATGGGTTATCATGTCTCCCGTGACCGAGACAAACCAGAGGCTATAAAAGTAGTAGTTTCTTCTGCGTAGCGCTCAGTATGAAGGAGGTGGGATGAGTGGTTAGCCTGTTGTCAGTAAAATATGACCAGGTGGAGTGTGTTGTTTGATATCTTAGGTGGCATTTCAGTAAGATAACACTATAAAATGGGCGACGAGTTCCACTTTTACAAGGAGGCACAGCATGAATATACTGCGGCCTCTCAAAACATTCATACGCGCAACGCAGTACACACAGGGAAGGCCGACATAAATGAAGTGTTGAACAAAACCAAACCAATCGCGCGTCTTGTTTGCTACGGTTGCCGTCTATTTTATGTGATTTTATATTTTATTTTCTAATTTGCGATCTGTGCACTTGCCTTCTTCTACTGTCCATATTGGCCGTCATGTGCAATATTGAATAATTGGCCTGTCCAGTTCCTGTAATACTAACCCGTGTTGTACTGGCGTGCTTGGGGACTATCATGGTTGGTATTTAGTCACGTTTATGTATCGTTAGTGGGACCTGAAGTCAAAAAGCTCGAGTAAAGTTTCCTGGAGTTTGGTAAACGCTGACATCTGACATAAATACCGGGCTTAAACAATATCCAAAGGGAGTATAATTTACAGCCCGAACAAGTTGAACAGGATTGAGTTTGACGTAAGATTTGATAGAAATACATATTTCCAAGTTACACATCCGTGTGTTGTGACTGGCGGAGTCCCGAGAGGAGGGCTGGATCGAACTGTAGATCGGGTGAGTGTTACTTTAACGGGTAACATGTACTTGTCCTGGTATCAAGGGTATCAACACAGAAATGATCAGGCTAACATCCGGCTTTCAATGCTGAGAATTGTGCATGCGCTGTGCTGTCCGGATTGTACAAGAGTACATGTATTCTGTGTTCTAGTTCGTAAAGTGTTCCAAACACATATACGTCTTGATATGATATCATACACCGTTTTAAGATCTCGTATCAGATTTGGATGACAAACATATGATTTCCATCAAAACTTAAAACATGATTTGCATACAATCGTCACAATTTTAAACATTATTTTCATACAATCGTCACAATTTTAAACATTACTTTCATACAACTCTCACAATTTTAACACCATTTTCATACAATTATCACAATCTTAACACCACTTTCATACAACTCTCACAATTTTGACACGATTTTCATACAATTGTCACAATTTTAACACCATTTTCATATAATCGTCACAATTTTAACACCATTTTCATACCTCGGTCATAATTTTAACACCATTTTCATACAATCGTCACAATTTTAACATCATTTTCATACAATCGTCACAATTTTAACATCATTTCCATACCTCGGTCACAATTTTAAACACGATGATTTCAATCAAATCGTTACAACTTCGTATCAGACTTAGATGACAAACCCGATTTCCATCAGCCTGACACAAGCTTTAAACATTATCTCCAAAAAATCGTCAATACTTTAAACATATCAAACCGTCACAATTTTAAAGATGATTTTCAGACAATCGTTACAATTTTAACCATAATTTTCATCAAATCGTCAATACTTTTAACATATTTCCATCAAACCGTCACAATCTTAACACGATTTTCATACACCCGTCACAAATTTAACATGATTATACAACAAAATGTCACAATTTTAAACATGAGATCCACCACCACATGCGTGAAAATAGGTCAATGTTAGGCGTAACAACGTATGGGTCCTGACAAAGTAAGTATATTATCACATTTTAAGCTTTTTTGAAACTGAATTATATGATATCGAAAGATAATATCTAGAGTTGAAAAGCGTGAAATTGTCAATGTGCATAAATAATACATTATTGACATCTGAGGGCCAAATTATCTTCACACTTGAGTTGAAAAGCGTGAAGATAATTTGGCCCTCAGATGTCAATCATGTATTGTTTATGCACATTGACAACTCCGTTCTCGTTCCTCAATTATGGTGGTATGAAATGGTATATTTGGTTTATAGAACCTGGAGGAAAGCTGGAGTACAAAGGATAAGGAACTGAGTCAATGGGCCAAACCAAGTAAAGCATGTGGGTGTGTTTGCAATCTTTAAATCGTACTTTTTAATATATTAAGATAGAAGGTCCTTTTTGACTGTGCTTCTGAGGAAGAGTTATTAAGTTTAAAGAAAAATAAAACATACATTCTATATATCAAAATGTTTTGCAAGAAAAGTCTATCCATTTGAATTAACTATTTTCTTGAAAACACGTAATTATTATCTAAAGATTATTTATTTTTTTAAGTTTTCCATCTTCAGAATCAATGATTATTTTTCTCGATGATGTTTCATCTTTGTATATATAACTCTAAGATAAATCATCGTAATTTTACTCTGTAGGAATTAAGACACATTAAGATTGTTAAACAAATACGTACCATGTTAGTAGACAATGTTTTATTAGTAATCGAAGTGTACCATGTTAGTAGACAATGTTTTATTAGTAATCGAAGTGTACCATGTTAGTAGACAATGTTTTATTAGTAATCGAAGTGTACCATGTTAGTAGACAATGTTTTATTAGTAATCGAAGTGTACCATGTTAGTAGACAATGTTTTATTAGTAATCGAAGTGTACCATGTTAGTAGACAATGTTTTATTAGTAATCGAAGTGTACCATGTTAGTAGACAATGTTTTATTAGTAATCGAATGTACCATGTTAGTAGACAATGTTTTATTAGTAATCGAAGTGTACCATGTTAGTAGACAATGTTTTATTAGTAATCGAAGTGTACCATGTTAGTAGACAATGTTTTATTAGTAATCGAAGTGTACCATGTTAGTAGACAATGTTTTATTAGTAATCGAAGTGTACCATGTTAGTAGACAATGTTTTATTAGTAATCGACAATGTTTTATTAGTAATCGAAGTGTACCATGTTAGTAGACAATGTTTTATTAGTAATCGAAGTGTACCATGTTAGTAGACAATGTTTTATTAGTAATCGAAGTGTACCATGTTAGTAGACAATGTTTTATTAGTAATCGAAGTGTACCATGTTAGTAGACAATGTTTTATTAGTAATCGAAGTGTACATGTAGTAGACAATGTTTTTAATCGATAGTGACATTTAGTAGACATGTTTTATTAGTAATCGAAGTGTACCATGTAGTAGACAATGTTTTATTAGTAATCGAAGTGTACCATGTTAGTAGACAATGTTTTATTAGTATCGATGTGTAGACATGTTTTATTAGTAATCGAAGTGTACATGTTAGTAGACATGTTTTATTAGTAATCGAAGTGTACCATGTTAGTAGACATGTTTTTTAGTAATCGAGTGTACCATGTAGTAACATGTTTTATTAGTAATCGAAGTGTACATGTTAGGACATGTTTTATTAGTAATCGAAGTGTACCATGTTAGTAGACATGTTTTATTAGTAATCGAAGTGTACCATGTTAGTAGACAATGTTTTATTAGTAATCGAAGTGTACCATGTTAGTAGACAATGTTTTATTAGTAATCGAAGTGTACCATGTTAGTAGACAATGTTTTATTAGTAATCGAAGTGTACCATGTTAGTAGACAATGTTTTATTAGTATCTTTATTTCATTGAAAGCATCTACCATACACCAGCATTTCTGTACCCTCTAAGCATTGTATCAGAATGGATGAAAATGTCAAGAGCAAAATGTCATCTATCTAAGTTTTACGCTACTTCAATTATCTCAGTATTTAGTTTTTGAACTCTATTATTTAGATGTGTCCGTATAAGTATTCAAACTTTACAGACTCTTTACGCCTTTTACTAAACAAAAGTGTGAAAGATATCTAAATTGGAATATATATATATTTACCAGAGAAGTTATTATAAATGTTTTTGAGGAAACCGCATTAATGTTTTTTCAGAACTTCTTTTGCTACTTACGGCCCGGAGCTTTAGTCAATAAACGTTTTTTAAAGTACACGGACATGCGATGCTGACTGTGAAATTGCAATGCGTTAGATTATATTTACCGCTGTTTACATTTTATTGTGTAACAGGCCCCGATATCGGTGATGATCATTACTCAGCTCTGAAATACGTTATTTAAAATGTCCAGCATACGGGTGTTTTGTTTCACTAATCCTTTCATTTACTGCTGCCTGTAGATAAACTAAGATAAGATGTACTAGTACCAGTAAGTTTCTGATGTTTTCCTCTTGTTTAAAAAAAAACCCTGCAGTCTAATGATATAATACCAAAGGAAATGCCGATTGATTGCGGGTGCCATAGGTCGATGTGTTGACATATATCTAGTCTACTCAACTATTGACCAGTCAACACATCCACAAATCGATAGAGTTAAATAAAACAGGAGTTATCAATATCAAAACCCACTCACATAGGGCGATACACCCACTGAGTTTTCGTAAAATAATAATATGGATTTCCAGGACTTTGGTAGATCCTTTGTTTCTTTTAAGGTATTAAAACATTAGGTTATCAAGAAACAATAACATACGGATCATGGGTTTAAGAACGATCGATACATATAATGGATGTAAGTAATGTTTGGCAAACAAAAGTATATACTATATCAAACGCCTTCTTACATAATTTAAAAAACAAAATCGATTTCAGAAACAAGAGTTCCTTAGATAGATCGGAACTGCGATAAATGTTTTAATGCGTCTTTCCCGTGAGTTCGGATTACAATGTTATCTACGGGAAAAGATCCTGAAAGAGTCATCTAAAATAAAGACATTGATTCTTTTTAATTTGTACCAGACATAATTTAAATCATGTCGATAATGATTTTATTTTGTTTCAGAATGTCGATGCAACTCTGAATTTGGTAATAAAGCAAAATAATAAATGTTTTATGAATTACTCAATTTATGAAAACATATTAAATGTGCTACTGCAAAACAAAAACATTTTTATAAAAATGAGGTATTCTCTTAATTTAGTACTGTGTTTATTTATATGTCTATACCATTTGTATGCATGACTCTTTTCAAGATCTTGAACTTGACCTCTGTCACTACACCAATAAGTCACAGGATCACTGAGCATTATAATTTTCGATAACATTCATCAAAACAAAAACTGTAATTCAAATATGGTAACCAAACATGAACACTTCCCTATAACTAAGTTTACTAGTTCATCAACTTAATAATAATCTCCACTTACTATATCAGTCACCATGGTATAGTTGATCAAACATTGAACTACAAACTAACTATATTACGGTGACTAGTTCATCAATTGTTCATCATTCTTCATAACACACTCATTACCAGTCTATCAATCAATATACCACGGACACAGTGTCCTCATTGGTCCGTGAATTCTTCATACCATAACCCGCAATGGTTCGCTCTTCACGGCATGTTTAGATACTGTACAATCTATTGAAATAGTCATGCTTTAGGAATTATTACCCGTACTTCAAACTGAAACATATGCTGAAACTAATTCGAAAAAGTCCTAAATTAATAACAGTAACTAATATCATTAATTGTAATGTTATATTAGCCAAAAAGACACACCAAAAGTAAATTCCTTTAGCATTTCTTTGTTTATTCTGATCATGGAATTTCACATATGTTATACAGACCAGGGGTAGACAACTCAACACAAGTTATACTTGTCAGGGAGAGACAACTCAACACAAGTTAAACTCGTCAGTGGTAGACAACTCAACACAAGTTATACTTGTCAGGGAGAGACAACTCAACACAAGTTAAACTCGTCAGTGGTAGACAACTCAACACAAGTTATACTCGTCAGTGGTAGACATTCAACACAAGTTATACTCGTCAGTGGTAGACAATTCAACACAAGTTATACTCGTCAGTGGTATACAACTCAACACAAGTTAAACTCGTCAGTGGTAGACAATTCAACACAAGTTATACTCGTCAGTGGTAGACAATTCAACACAAGTTATACTTGTCAGGGAGAGACAACTCAACACAAGTTATACTCGTCAGTGGTAGATAATTCAACACAAGTTATACTTGTCAGGGAGAGACAACTCAACACAAGTTATACTCGTCAGTGGTAGACAATTCAACACAAGTTATACTTGTCAGGGAGAGACAACTCAACACAAGTTATACTCGTCAGTGGTAGACAACTCAACACAAGTTATACTCGTCAGTGGTAGACAATTCAACACAAGTTATACTCGTCAGTGGTAGACAATTCAACACAAGTTATACTCGTCAGTGGTAGACAATTCAACACAAGTTATACTTGTCAGGGAGAGACAACTCAACACAAGTTATACTCGTCAGTGGTCTAGACAATTCAACACAAGTTATACTCGTCAGTGGTAGACAATTCAACACAAGTTATACTCGTCAGTGGTAGACAATTCAACACAAGTTATACTCGTCAGTGGTAGACAATTCAACACAAGTTAACTCGTCAGTGGTAGACAACTGTCGAGCAATTCAACACAAGCTATACTCGTCAGTGGTAGACTATTCAACACAAGTTATACTCGTCAGTGGTAGACAACTCAACACAAGTTATACTCGTCAGTGGGAGACAACTCAACACAAGTTATACTCGTCAGTGGTAGACAATTCAACACAAGTTATACTCGTCAGTGGTAGACAATTCAACACAAGTTATACTCGTCAGTGGTAGACAATTCAACACAAGTTATACTCGTCAGTGGTAGACAATTCAACACAAGTTATACTCGTCAGTGGTAGACAATTCAACACAAGTTATACTCGTCAGTGGTAGACAACTCAACACAAGTTATACTCGTCAGTGGTAGACAATTCAACACAAGTTATACTCGTCAGTGGTAGACAACTCAACACAAGTTAAACTCGTCAGTGGTAGACAACTCAACACAAGTTAAACTCGTCAGTGGTAGACAACTCAACCCAAATTAAACTCGTCAGTGGAAGACAACTCAACACAAGTTATATAGTCGTCAGTGGTAGACAACTCAACACAAGTTAAACTCGTCAGTAGTAGACAACTCAACACAAGTTATACTCGTCAGTGGTAGACAATTCAACACAAGTTATACTCGTCAGTGGTAGACATTCAACACAAGTTATACTCGTCAGTGGTGACAATTCAACACAAGTTATAATGATCCAGGACTCCGCACAGATTGTACTGGTCGAGAGATAACTATACACAAGTTATACTTTTCAGACAAACTCTACACGATTTACACTGATCAGACGTCGATAAAAGGAATAGAGATATACAAGGTCTATAACAAATGGTATACTTGATTCTGATGAAGGAGTTCACACAGTGTGGAGATAGAACTTGGTTTGTTTTGTTGATGTGCAGTAACACGGTGTATTTCCATCAATGATTTTAATTCTGAAGTGAATTATATAAAATATAAATAAGTCAGTTTAATTATTCTAAATTACTATTATCTCGAATATTCCCACTTCCGGTCTGGATACTCGTAAGAAACATGGAAAATTTGCATCTATACTTCAAGATCAAAACGGATAAAAGTGTCTTTACTATTGTATTGACATATAAAGTATAATAAGTAAAAACTTTATTGTAAATGTGGTTACGAGTGATGGTAAAGTTAGGAATGCATATTTATTAAATATTAATATAATGGCAAAAAGAATGCTTTAAACTTATTGTTCCTTAAAATGTTTTGCTGACATTAAAGTTGGTAAAATATTTTATACCATTTTGAGAGACGTGTTTGAATACTGTGCGACACATTATATTGTTTGATTTGTTTTTAAATCACTGGGACATATTGTGACTGTATAAACATTTCTATGCATGACGATTTTGTAGTGTTATAATTTACTACTTAAAAATATATTACACATAATATAAATGCTTGTGTATCATACCTTATAGCTGTAGGAAAAAATATGATTTGTTGTACATATCTTTTTTCAGGAAGCGTATGATTTGTTTTTTATTGTTTTCTATGGTCTAAAAATTAGTTAAAATTCTATGCAATTATGACATTGTAGAACGACAGGGTTAATCGCCATTCCAATCACTTTCCTGATTACAATTGTAATCTAGATTAAGGAAGATCCCTTTTCTGCTGACACAATAAAAAAGATTTAAAAAAAAAAATAAAAAATAAACAAGTGACCTTCGTACATCAGTTTTCTAACATCATAGATATACATCGTCAAAAGAGTAAATACATTCACGAAAAGTTGATAGCAATTCCTTTTCAGAAAATGCCCAATTTAAAATAAAATTGGTAGTTAAATTATAACCAATATGGTTTAATTTTCATTTCGCGTGTCCTAATAGTTTGAATCTGGAATACTCCAGACATACTAAATACGGGAAAGCCAGATTTTATACGGACAAAGTATAAATGGGGCTACCAAGATCCTGTCAGAAATACTTAAGTGGTCCGATTTCGAGACATATGTTGTTTAAGAATAAAAGATAGAATGATTGTATCATATTACTTACAATGTAAATGTGTCACTTTATTTTATCGATAACGTTATCTAGGTAACAGGCATTTATTATTAGGTGCAAAAATTTGCACTACTTTTCGATAGAATGACAAAAATCCCATACCGGCACATTTAAGGTTTATTTGTGAACAAATTTGGTCTGTTAATTTTACGTGTCAATATTAAAATCCAAGGTATTGGTATTTTCTTGAGCACAATTGAAACCAGAAAAGAATCAATTATATATTGATTCCATAAACAATGTATTTCTTTCGTTTTCAGCAAGTATGTATATTCTATTGTGTCATTGAAGCTAACAGAGTTCCGGGGATGATTTTTTTTTATCAGGTCAGAAATAAGGCTATCAGAAAAACAATATCTAGAAATTATTAAAGAATATTCTTTTTTGATTATTGAAACAAATATCTGGCGGCTCAATGACTGTGTGAGTAATACAGTTTTGCAATACTGATTTGATCCGCTTACTAGACACGATCGGTTATATAATGTTTATATGCCAATGACGGTTTGATATGTATATTCAATGTAATATATTGATTCAATGGTTTTAATTTCTCCGGTTTGTTGAAATCCTTTTTGACACGAAACTTGAAAACATCCGTTGACCAAAAAGCATCACACGGGTTCCTTAATAGCGCGGTCCTTTTTCATATTCTATACTCATCCGTTATGGAAGTGTGTTAGATGTGTAAATGGGTTTCTGTTCATTCATTCCTTACAAAAATACAATGTGTATTGTTTCTAAGTAATCCAACACCTGTTTTACAATTAAAAGCCAAATCAAAGACTGCTGTAGATTCTAATACTCCGTGTATAAATCCGAATACAGACTGAAAATGGAAAATGGCTACAAGAGCGAAAAATTAACATTCCCACAACAATGTCACGATTTTGCTCATCATAAAAATAATACTTACGTTGGCCACTGGATCTTCTGATAATATTTTCCAAAAATGTATTTTGTGGGGCCACGAGACCCCGTCTGGCCCCGGGCATGTTTGGGTGGGGTTTCTACTCCTACCCACTCAAACGACAGCACTAGGTCACATCCAAAACATTCTGATAAGGTAAAAACCTCTACCTGTCACACTATTTCACCGTAATCATCCCGAAAGTCAAGTTATTACGGGCTCTCCATCCTCCCGGAATAAAACCACTACTATCCTTGTCTCCAGGTAAAAGCGTTTGGAAACCAACTTAATTATTAATAATCTTATTTCTCCGTTTGCGCATGTCTGTTACAGGTAATTATGTCTACCTGCCAGAAATTGTTTCATGTCGCTAATTTACGACAAGACTGAAGCTATGATGCGCTCGTCACCATGGCGACACCGTGACACTCGCCTATTAACGATTCATCGTAGTCACAAGCTCAAAAAGCTATGTTTTCATAAATTATTCGCCATTTCGACACTAAATGGTTATAGCTGCTAGTCGGATTCGCGTCAATTTCCAAGAGGGAAACTTTGAGCTGATGAGAAGGTAAAGAAGAGTTGGTGTTATGTGAAGGTGTATATTAGTGAAAAACACTATTAGCAGTTGGTAGCAGGGGGAAATATTGTTCTATAGTGGGTATTGATTTTTGTCACAATAGTATACACTGAATAATTAATATGAAACCACTTAACTTAACGTTATCGGAGGGCTGGCCAGGCATCAGTCGGCGGTCGATAGTATGTCATTGAGTTTTTACTGAGCAGCCTGTAATGTCGCGAATACCGTGTTGTCACCGCCCCGGCTCAGCACCCAAACTAAAACACAAGTCGCCAGCATCCCAGGCCAGCGCAATAGCTTACATCAAAGGCTATCGATCGGAACTCTCTAGTATCGCGAGGAGAGAAAGAGGAAGTACTGCTGAGTTACGTTAATAACATATAAACACACACAAACACAGGTACGGTGTTTTATTTGACAATTATCGAGCGCATAGAACTCTGAACTGTGTCTAAGTATTGGCCAAGCAGGTGTTATTAGGGTGACAGGTGTTACTATACATAGCTCACCACGCTGCTTATCACCAATTTAGGCAAAAACATATATACCAGATAATAGCATACATATGTATGTATATTTATGGTTTAAATAATATAGGTAACTCATTTGACTAATATTATAATTTCGAAAAAAACAACAAGTCTAAAACTATTGATAACATTCTATTTATGCTATGATGTATAAAGAAGTTTTGAAAATATTTCTTCTACATTGAAATCAGTACAACTGGAGAGGATTTAACGAAACAGTTTAGAAAGATTATTATGAATTACAAAAAATGTTTGAAAAATGGCAAATGAATAATAATAAAATAAATAAAATAAATTAAAATAAATCAAAACGTTCATTACTAGTAGCGGGGTCAAAGATGAATGTGACTAAATGTGCGCAAGTCATTGTATTTGTCACAGAGCTGTGGCACATGTGTTCTATGTTGATCTTTAAAGAAGGACAGCTGCATAAATCTTACACGTGTCTTTGCCACCAAGAGAAAAAAAACAACTAATATTAGCAAAATACAAAGAAATATGTTTTAATAAGATGGTGTATGTTTACAAATCTGCATTGTCTACCTGCACAACTTTTGAAAAAAAAATGATCAAAAATTTAAAAAGCAATTATAATAAAAACAAAAACAATCAAAAATAGATGTTTATATATTTTACTTGACCTTATGTTTATTCTAGCATTCAAAACTAAAGATTCGATATTTAAGTTAACTCATGTGTGCTTGTATCAAAGTCACCCTGGGATGAAGGCAAGATAAAAAAAAAATAAAAGCCCACACTTATTCTAAGTTCCGTCCTAAACAAACGACTGTAAACAGCAATCGCTCCTAACATACACGACTCGGTAACAAGAATCTTTCAGAAGGACAAGTAAGTATTCCAAATGCTAACCTAAATGATTATACCGTTGCCAATCAGTAAATTTACACTTAGTCTATAGACGTTGCGCACAATGTTCGTCACTTTTATGTAACGTCATTGAATGTAAAAGACGTCATTATGTTATAACATGACGAGCACAATTGACGTCATTTCCGACATTCGGCAAACCTGCAACAAAGAAAAAACGCAATTTTTCGAATACTTGTTTGAATTTTCAGTAGAGATTTCGCATACGTATATTTGAGCAAAAACGTATTTTTTTTTATTCAGAATAGAAAACATAATTTTTAATATAAAGTCATTTTTAAACGTCATGAACTTGCGTGACAGAACAGTCAATCCAAAAATTTCATTTTGTGTCATTTCTGCAAGACAAAGGTTTTGAAAAAGTAGAACGACGTCGCAGTCTATATTTTCTGACATGTTATTAAAATAGAAGAAAAATGTATTTTTATATTAACAATTCATGTCTCTATGTCATAAATTAGTACCGATTCGTACTGTGTGTCTTTGTTATTTGTGGTTTTTCACTTTTCGGAACTTGTCGATCGGCAAGTCTACAAACAAAGTCCGCCATTTTGAAGTATGACGTCACGTCATGATAGTGCGTTTTCAGGGAATCTCTGTGTTAAATTTTACCGACATGTGGTGTTGAGTTTGACCACAGTGACACTTTAACTGAAACCGCATACAGATGCATGTTACATCTGTCGCGCCAAAAACGTCATTTTCTCAACAAAAACGCATCAATAGAAAAAAATATTGCAGACATTTTGATAAAAGTCCTCCCGTAATTGAATAAATATATCCTTTCTGTTTTTCAATTTAAAAAATAGTATTGCGCTTATATTATTTTACTGTTCAACGCTTTTTCCAATGAAATTCCGGCGTGACGTAAAAGTAACCAAACATTGTGCGTTATGTCATAGCAATAGGATGCCAAAGTCCCATAACTACATTAAAATTAATAGTTAATGATCTGATTATAAAACATTGAGCCAAACTTAGAATATTTGTGTTGGAAATAATGAACAGGAATCCCCAAGACCTCGCCGTTAAATTATCACTTTTCTGGTGCAGTTGAACAGAACTAAGTTCGTTAAAAATCGTATGCATTATGTTGTAACCATAAATCACACAGTAGATGCACAATTTGTTGACTTGCTTAATTATAAATTGGAGTAAAAAAATCACCAGTATGCTTTTCTAGTCACTTATAACTTAAATCAGTTCATAGAAAGTTAAAAAAAAAAATTTAGGATGGTTTTAATTCAGTATTTTCTCTATGATGGCTGTGAAAATACCTGTTACCGTTTTAAGTTTTCGTTTCATTTTTCGGAAAGAGCAATATTGTGATACCTCGTTTCCAAAGCAAAAAGGCAGTTATGAAAGTCAATAACTGACAACGCGTGTGTTTTAAGAACCAGGTCTAAACAATTGTTATTCAAGTCGAGGGTTGCAGGTAAGTATTAAAGGAAAAGAAAACAATAAAATCAACTGCAAAGATAGCATAATACTTTTCTTCGGTTTCAGACAATAACTTCATAAGTATTGATTAATATATAGAGTTAGGTCTACTAAGAACTACGAGGTCCAAAAAATCTATAAAAAAAAAGAAGAAGAAAAAAAAGAAATTCGTCAAAGTAAAACAAATGAATTATTTTTTTATCTATTTTACATTTTTGGAAGAAAAAAATATATCAGGATTTTGTCTTATCTGTGTATGCCTTACATAGGTATAATATAAAGTAATAAAAAAATATATATATTGAGCTTAATTTGCTTAGTGAGTTTGTTCAGAGTTGCTATTAGATCTTCACTTCTTTGTTGCAAATCTGCGCTGTTTGTAAAATATTTTCATAATAATGTGCATAGTGTATTTCAGATTTAATATGTTAACAAAACTTCCAAACAAAATTATGCTTATCATAAATTTTAGTCAGGCATTGCTTTTTGGCAAATAAAACCTTTTTGGCAGCAACCTCCTGTGTAAACATACTGTTGAAGTCTTTTATTCTCTAACATGGTCTAGTTTTGTGTTTTTTGTCTCCTTTTATTAGTAGTATTGATAAAAGATTTATCTAGTTTGGTAGAAAATCCACGCTAAGGTTTGTGATCATCGACAGCTACCACCAGAGACTTTATTCTCAAATTCATTATAGACTTGTGTAATTGTTGTTCGTGATGGCATATAAAAAGTCGTGTTTAACCTGTTCAGTGCCATATACATGTATACAAATGCTTTAACAACATTTCCTTTCAAAATAATTGATTTGTTTCCATTCTTTGGATTATGATTTTTCCAATGTATTGATATGTTAGAACTATGGCTCGTTGCATTCGATATTTTGCTATTGTTAGAGTCTCCAGAAGATATACCTAAATTTTTAAATGACTAATATCAATAATGGCAGTGCCTTGATATCAATGAAATTCTGAAAATATTTCTATCCTAAATGAATAGTCGCTTGTTGCTAATAAAAAAATAAATGGACCAAGTTACAGAATACAAAATATTTTGGAAAAGCTCTGATAACTGGAAATTACTATCAATAATAAAGAAAAAAAACAGCAAAATCGTTTTCCATGAACTAATGTCTGGGTACTATTTATACTACCTCGGCTATGGAAGAATTACTTGATATAAACATAGGCTTTTAAAAAATACAATTCATGGTATAGAGGTTATAGGCGGTTATGGCAAGGATGAAAAAGAATATTTAGATAATAAATTAGATATAATGGCAATGCTTTTAAACCTCCTGACGAGTAAATTAAAACTGTGTAGATGATTCCAAGACGTATTCAGTAAACACAACATGGACAGAATATAAGGTCAAAATACCATACATGTATGATAAATTATAAAAACGTATTCATGCGTTTAAAACGTTTTACAAAAAGTATAATACGATTCCTTAAGTATCCATTCCTAAAAGTTTTTAGTGGAGAATACCCGCTAGTTAGAGTTTCTCCAACGAGTGACTGTTGTTTTCCATGCTTATTGAATTAATTATTTTGCACAGTTTGAAAAGACACGAGCTTCCATCCTAATAAACTCTAGCGCAATAACAAGCTTTTTACACATTTGGAGACAAACAGCCTTGGTTCACTGAGGTTTGTTCACATGGATATTATAATATTTATTTAAGCATGCTTATAATTAAATTTTCAGACTCCTAGATAATAGAAAATACGTTTAATTAAGCATACGCCTCTATTGATTTTCAAATGGATTATCTTTTTTTAAATCAATACGCAACGTCGACGTCTCTATTGTAACGTCATGATTACGTCTGCCAATCAGAGAGTTAGATTTACTATGAAAACTAATAAAAATTAATTATATCGATATGAGTTCTTGGATTTGCGTTGTGACCTGCATATATTTAAGGATTAACTTGAATAGATTTTTTATGTTATGGAGATATAACACAAAAATCTGAGTGTACTCTAAATAAACCGCGATATAACATAAAAAAATCTATTCAAATTAATCTTTATAATTCAATTAACTAAATATAATCTATTCAATACTTAAAAAAGACTCTTTTGTCTATGAAATCATTACGCCGTCATTTCAGCCAATCAGGAGCAACGTCACAAATGGCGACGCCATTTTTTCCTTTATGGGCTGATAAAGAAAATTTTTAAGCCAATGAAAATGCTCGTAACAAGCAAAATTGAATTAAATCGTTATAGCATTTCTTTATGGTTTTTTTATTCAAGGTTCTTTACCATCAAGTTAAGAACGATGCACACTTTCTAAAAACCATATCATTTTTTATGTGAAAATGGCCGTTTGTGTTCATTGAACTCAAATAGCATTCAGGATGGAACTGGATGCTGTTGTTAACTTGGTATGCTCATCGAAGTTTAATCATGCCGTCGGAAGGTGGGTAAGCTCATTTTCTGTGATTTTACTATCAACAATGAACATGTACAACTCACGATTTAGGTACGCGCAGCATTATCGTGATGTGAAATGTTGTAACTGAACATATCATATATCACCAATTGACGTCAAAAAAATTATATCAGGGATGGTTTTCACACATTTTCTAAATCAGAAATCGATATTTGAATTCAACACCCGATCATCAGGTACCAATCAGGTAAAATCGCATACTAAAGCGGTAGTAGTGAATAGTACATACACAATGTATCAACTTAAATTGATTTTGTGTGATTTGGATTTGAATGTATAATTCATATGCTTCACATCTTGAAATAAAATATAATTTTCTTGTAAAGATCACATTTACTTTAGGTTATCAATGCAGAATAAATACAGCTTAAAGGGCCACTACCTTTTCGAAACGGCTTTTAATTTTTAAAACAGGAATGTAAAACGAGATCAATAATTTTGTAGAGTCGCAGAAGTTATTACTAGCACACTTATCATCACCTTCAGAACTGTTTAATTAGAATAAATAAAATGTTAATTTTCATAACGCGGGTCGTTTTATGTTTCCCGTCGTCGTCCTAAATGCCGCGCGGTAGTTGACTATCACTGCGCCAGACGGCAAAACAGCGAAATGAATCTCCACTGTTATCGTACATTAGACAGGAAATCTTGCATATGTTTGGTGTTGTAACCTCATCTTAAGCCATCGATATATATTTTCTTTTGTTATTAATGATTTTAAGAAACCTATAAATTTTGCTCCGGAAAAGTAGTGGGCCTATAAGTAAGCACTATAGAATTCCAGCAAGGCCAACGAAGAATAATAAATCATCTTTAAATAGATTATTTCTCGTTGCATAACCCAAATAAACATTAGGACCTAGTGTATTTTGCTCATAAAAATATAGGTCATCGAGTGTTGCTTCCGTAACTATATGTCAAAATATAGGCCAATTTATATCTTTGTTTTTAACTATAAATGAAATATTGTTCTCTACTAGTTATTCCCTGTTCTAGTGTTTAGTTTCTTCTTCTTTGTTGTAAAATTGTTAAAATTGGTTTATTCCACAAGTAATGCCTAGTTGTAAATCTCAATCTTATATAAATACTACCTGCATTAGAGGGTGACAGTGCCTAGTGTCACCCCGAGGATAGGAGGATAGGGTAAACTGATGATCGTGAGTCGGACACATTATTAGAAAGATCGTTTCTGGAGGCGGACATCGCCGTGAGATGTAATGAAAAAGTACCGGATGAGAAGCATTCGGGTTTCTCGGGGGTTTACTCCTTCTTTCAAATTAGAAAGAAGAACTACAACTCTGATCGCGAGTCGGACATAAAGTGACCGTGAGTCGGACAGCTGATTTTCAATGATTTAAAGTCGGACACAGACTGATCTCGAGTCGGACATTCGATTCCTGACTTGAGTCGTTTTTGGATCCACATTTACAAGTGTTTTCAATTCTATTGGCTTAGCTATAGATATGCTGAAAATTTCGTTTTTGTTATAAGTCAATTTATATACACGTGTGCAGGTGCAGGTAAGTCAGCTAATACGATGTCAAGATCCCGCAAAATTGTAGGCCTACTCTTAATTGGAAACTTTGGGAATTTGGCCGATTATTAATAAAAAAAAATGTGAATACCCCGTTCAAATTCCTTAAACAAGGTTAGACAAATAGACAAAACACTCATTTGAAAGACACTCTCCTCCTCCTTTAAGATTGCCTCCCAAGCTAATTGGATCCGTACTAGTTCTGTTTCTTCTGAAAAACTGTATCATCAAATGTCTCGGTTTGGGGTTATGTCGTCTTTTGATAAATACACTGCTGTCTAAAAGATCTCTTACCGTAGGTAATATTTTGGTTACTTTTCTAAAGAAAATCTAGAAAAATTAGGGTATTTTACCGTGGTTTGAAATATATATCCCGCTTTGCTGTCTTCTAGGGAAAAGGTCAAGCTACCGGATGCAGGAAGGGAGATAACTCGCATAAAAGTTAGGATTAAATGAGTAGACAATGCGAAAGGAATGCACCCAAAAGTAAGTAGAAACGTAACTAGAGCTATTTTAAAACGATGTCCGACTCACGATCGTGTCCGACTCGCGGTCAGTTTACCCTATCACTGTTCGCCTCGGGTCGGACAATGATATTCCGAGGGATGACACTAGGCACTGTCACCCTCTAATGCAGGTAGTATTTATTTTATAATACCAAAAGTCTAAAAACAAAACTAGTTTTCAAGTATTTGCAATATATTGAAACATTTTAACTGATTTTAGCAAAAGCCGAACAGTCACCGTCGGCAGTAGAATAGCATATCAGCTTCTACTCGCTGTATTATAAAAAAGAATACTCACAATAAGCATTTAGTGAAAATTCTTGTTGTCTTGTCTCCTGCGTTTGTTTAAATCTTAACGTTTTTGTAAATCTCAATGAATTTTGCTTTCGTCCCGTTGTTTACAACATTAGCAACGTCACGAAGACGCACCAACGAGTTCATAAAAACCAACATATAGCGCTTTGACGGTAAGCGAAAAGACGTGAACGAAAAGCTCCGTCCTTAATATGATATTTTTATTGATGAACAAACTCATTTGGCAAAACTATTACTAAATAGCTCCAGATAAATTTTGAAGCGTCGCTTCAAAAAACAAAGATGGCGTCGAAATAAGATACGAGTGAGCATCTTTTCCGGGCGGTTAATATTTTGCACTGTCAAAAATACACTATCACCCGTTGCTAGGGGTTACTACGAACGTGTCTATTGTTTCCTATTGTTCTAATGTTACCTGCCGTCTGATAGTGTAAATTATTATACCTCAAGTGAAAATCCTGCATTCTGATTGGTCGAGAGATATTTGGTATTTTACACTATCACACGGCAAGTAACATTAGAACACCCTAGCAACGGGTAATTGTGTATTTTTGACAGTGCAAAATATTAACCGCCCGAAAAAGATGCGCACGCGTTTCTTTTTTCGACGCCATCTTTGTTTTTTGAAGCGACGCTTCAAAATTTATCTGGAGCTACTTAGTAATAGTTTTGCCAAATCAGTCTGTTTATCAATATATTTTTCCAAATAAAGGACGGAGCTTTCCGTTTACGCCTTTTCGCTTACCATCCAAGCGCTATGTTGGTTTTATGAACCCGTTTGTGAGTAGGTGAACGGAAGACATGCGATTTCAAGCGTCTTCGTGACGTTGCTAATGTTGTAAACAGACGATGGGACAAAACCAAAATTCATTTAACAAACGCGGGAGACAAGACAGCTTCGCCTCGGGTGACAGTGATATCCTCGGAGTGACACTAGGCACTGTCACCCTCTAATGCAGGTATTATTTATATAATACCAAATATCTCTCGACCAATCAGAATGCAGGATTCTCACTTGAGGTATGATAATGCGATATACATGTACTCTCTGTTACGGAGTTTAAATGGCCGACTTATTGTCTTTGTATTGGATGTCACGAGATAGAGCTCGCCCCATGTGTGGGAATAGCGTCCCAGACGTAGTTTTATTTATTTAGAATTGATCAGTGAAAGAACGACCGACATTGTGTTATCTACAGGCTGATAAACAAAACACCTACACCATTCCATTCTTTATCAATTATTCTTTCACTGACAGTGGCATATTAAATATTGATAACTACAACATTACTGAAGAAACCCCTCACTCCCGGCCCATACACTATTAAAACACAAGTCATTTAATCCCTCAGCAATCTGGGTTGATGGCGTACAGTAAAATCACTACAACATGCATCATTTCGTTATTAATATCTCATAATCACCCTATTACCCTGTGGATTCGCACATGTAATGTAATAATGTGTGTTACTAGTGAAATATGACCATTCTGGCGTCATTAGGTGGACAATAAGATGGAACTACCTGAAACTGTTTTAACATTACGTTTTGTCGTTTCAAAATGTCTCACATTGCACGCTTTTTCAAAGCATTGTCTCTAGGGGTCATACAATATATAAACTGTATTTGATGGACAGAAAATTACTCCGATTCCTCTTTATTGTAGAAAATATGCAGTGCTGCACAATTTTTTACAATAGTCACATCACATCAAATTCTGATTGTGTAGTGTGTCGATGTTAATTATTGATAAGTGTTAACAGTTGTGAAGTAACTAGAGTTAGATGTGTGACAGTATCTACACCTTCACTTACGTTCTATTTAGGCTTAATTACCGCAACACATGCTAAGTCAACGTGACATACATACAGCCACGGGACTACCCACAAACACATACCCGGCATGTAAACGTCATACTACCGACCCCGTCACAAACACATACCGGGCACGTAAACGTCATACTACCGACCCCGTTACAAACACATACCGGGCACGTAAACGTCATACTATCACAACACATACAGGGCACGTAAACGTCATACTACCGACCCCGTTACAAACACATATAGGGCACGTAAACGTCATACTACCGACCCGTTACAAACACATATAGGGCACGTAAACGTCATACTACCGACCCCGTCACAAACACATACCGGGCACGTAAACGTCATACTACCGACCCCGTCACAAACACATACCGGGCACGTAAACGTCATACTACCGACCCCGTACAAACAATACAGGGCACGTAAACGTCATACTACCGACCCCGTACAAACATAGGGCACGTAAACGTCATACTACCGACCCCGTTACAAACACATAGGCACGTAACGTCATACTACCGACCCCGTACAAACACATACCGGGCACGTAAACGTCATACTACCGACCCCGTCACAAACACATACAGGGCACGTAAACGTCATACTACCGACCCCGTTACAAACACATACAGGGCACGTAAACGTCATACTACCGACCCCGTCACAAACACATACCGGGCACGTAAACGTCACACTACCGACCCCGTTACAAACACACACAGGGCACGTAAACGTCATACTACCGACCCCGTCACAAACACATTACAATATTTGATACACACTGTATTTTACGGTAATGTGTAAATTGGATGTTTCAAATACTCATCCTGTAGACATATACCAGCATGATTTTCTCATATTAGCCAGAATTAGCCAGAATGAACATTTTTCGCTTACGCAAGTTTTCTGGCTCACCACGTGCAGATCGTGTCGAACGTCAGTCACGTGACAAGATTCAAAATCCGGCAAAACCCGAAGTCACTGAACATGGCGGTGATTGAAGGCGCTTTATTCAAAACCAGGAAATATGATCCCTAGATTTCGGCTGTCTTATAGGCCGACATATAATATTGGGGAGCTAAATCATCAAGTTACATGTCAATGTTCAAATATCATATGTTGAAGTAACATATCGTTATAGTGAAATTAGCTTGAAATATAAAATTAATATCACACTTCAATAATTGTATTAAAAGTTCACCTCCTACTCAAAGTTAATACACACCCTAACGTAAATTAAAGTACATGTATATAGGACGCCCACAATCCCGTCACACGTTAATTGAACTTAATTCAAAAGTAGGTTCTGATGCAGTAGTCAGTCATTGATCAACAATGATTCAGAAGAACGTCTGCTTCAAACTCTACACTATCCACACATATATTTTTTTTGTCCTGGATACCTATAGTGTGTTAGAGTACAAAATATCAACGGTATTATGTAGAACTCCGTAGGTCAAAAGGGATCGTCAATAAAAATTCGAGAAAAAATAACAGAAATCCTTCCTCAATAATGTGTATAGAAATTTTAAGAAAAAATATCTTTATTTCTTCATTTTTAACACATTTTCTTTGATTTTAAAAGTCCCAGAAGTCATCACCCTGAATGATATCCCGCTCGAATGCTGACCTGAAGTCATCGTTTATCGGGCTCAAGTCTCTCCCCTTAAACGACGGTCCCTCGATTTCGTATATGTCAATCAGTGGAGTGCCGTCGTCCTTCGCCTGCCCACGAAGACCCAGCCAGCTGGCAGCATCCAGCGTCTTTGAAGGTTCTGAAATATAAGATATGTTTAACGTGAGGGTACCCAAACTGTATAAACTCTTCCCTTTCAGAACAAATCGACAACAATGTTAGATCCTCTGCCATACGTTGGGCAGCTTTCATGTGTTTTTCAGATACAAGTGAGTGATGCATGACTGTAATAGGTGATGGCCGATACAATGCGGCAATAATATTTATGAGGCAAAGCTAACCAGTCGAGATCGCTCGGAATCTGCGAATCTATAAAGATTCACAGATTACGGAAAAATCCGGAGCGAAATGATTCCCTAAAGGAAGGAGCAGACGAGCGGATGAGGGTAGGTGATAATTTTCATTCTAGATTCCACAAGTCGGGCGACAAGGCGGGATTGGTTATGTTCCGGAGTAGAGAGAATTTGAGGGACGACGCGGGCCGCGCTCGGACTGAGGTCACGTGCGATGTAAACACCACGAGGATAGCATTCCGTACCGCAATAGACTCAGAAGACATAATTAGACCAGAAAGTAATGACAATGTGGCGAAGAATTATTAAAAAAGTAATCATAACAATGACTGATGGCAAGGTTTGGGTGGTGAATGGCAGTGTGTGAAACCTAATCTCCGAAAATCTAATAATAAACAGTAGAGTCGGGCTTTTCTGCGTCAAGGCGTTATATCTACACGTACTAGCCATACTGGCATATCCGCTTAAACTAATACACACGTATGAATTTTAACAATTTTACAATGAACCATACGCCAAGAAGTGATTATAGCGTCGAGCATGAGCAAACGCCATAGCGTTACAGTCGTACCCAAGTTTGACGCACTGAAATGTTGACCCACCCCAGAATTCACACCTCTAAAGCACAGCCAAGTAGCGTTTAGGATTAGTGTAAGGTAAAGAAAGTACAATAACAAATTACTGGAGTGCTTTCGAGCCAAAAATCTGTTCATTTCGTAAAACTGGCCGGTTCGTGAGGACATCTGTTAAGTGAGAAACGTGTTAACATAAAACCAAACGCAACACTTGGATAACCAGGGGCGTAGGAAGCGGTGGGCAGGGGGGGGGGGGGCAATTGAAGCTTTTTTTTGTTAAAAGCATCGTCTGATTTCAGATTTTAGTTTTTATCCATGCATAAGATAAGCCGCACCGGAATACAGACCGTGCTGCCGTTTTTTTATGTAGGTGCGGCTTATAGTCCTGAAGATAAGCTTATACGAACATTAACAAAGTAATGCAGTATCGGTTTTTTTTCTTGGCTCATGACAAAGGTATGTATTGTAAATAATTCATTTTTGGGGAAATATTGCTTTCCACGTTTTAGTGATATTTAAGGATTAACTTGAATATATTGTTTATGTTATGGAGATATAACACAAAAATCTGAGTGTACTCTAAATAAACCGCGAAGCGGTTTATGATGAGAGTACACTCAGATTTTTGTGTTATATCTCCATAACATAAAAAATATATTCAAATTAATCCTTACAATTCAAATTACTAAAGATGAGCTCTTCAATACTCAAAATTAATTCTGGGACTCTTTTGTCTATGAAATCATTACGCCGTCATCTCAGCCAATCAGAAGCAACGTTACAAACGGCGACGCCATTTATTTCCTTTATGGGCTGATAAAGTAAATTTTTAAGCCAATGAAAATGCTCGTTCCACGTTTTAGTGATATTATATTATACTCTGAACTTTAAAAACTGGATTAGAGATTACAGGTTAGAGACTAATGGAATTGTTTACGAAGGCGCTGAAGTACGCTATTATTCTTATTTAGTGAATGATTTTTTTTTCTGCTCAATAAAGAAGAAGCGTATCGCTTCAAACCAAGCCAAGTAAATAATATCGGTAGTTGGCTCTCGTTTTGAAAGTCGTTTATAAGCTTAATGATTAATTACAGGTTACAGGAAGTATAAACCAATGGGAAAAGAGCAAAATCAGAGCATATCTAACACATCGAGTCAATATGCCCTGTTACGCCATTACCCAAACGTTTAGTTTTTCAGGGTGGTATCCTGTAGCCAGCGTTCTTCCTACCGTGTATTGAACATATATATCAGACAAAAATTTTGCATTTATCAAAAAAACAACCTAATCTAATATAGAAATTGAGAACCTTTGATTCCATAATTGATAAATATAGCGACGTTTACAGGTGTATATATATAAAGGTCATTTTTGGTAAGATTTGATGATTTATATAGGTCATAATACAATCAAATTACAGTGCGCATAAGGTTCACATTTGGACATCTTAAAGCTTGTATATGTTTATGAGATACAATGTGGGACATATTTTTCTTTGTATGACTTTTTAAAAAGTTTTGATGTAATTTTGATCATGCAATGCTACATAAAATCACAGGGGGGGCAACTCAATGAAAATGGATGTTGTCATACATTTTTGTATTTAGTGTATGGATTGATGAGTATATATGACAGTCATGTGATTTTTTTTTTCGAAAAATACGAGATTTGAAAAATTATTAAAACCATTTGGATATTTACTATAAAACAGAGATTTTATAGTAAATATCCAGATTTTTTTAATAATTTTTTCAAATCTCGTATTTTTCGAAAAAAATCACATGACTGTCATATATACTCATCAGTTCATCCACCAAATACAAAAAATGTATGACAACATCCATTTTCATTGAGTTGGCCCCCTGTGCATAAAATTGACAACTTGTCGTCCATATAAATTGGCTGATCGATTACTTTTTAAAGAAGTACCAAAACATGTATTTATTAAAACCCATCCAAAACATACCAAACTATGAAAATAATGTGAATTATAACAACGGTATAACTTGCAATATTGACTGACTTTCGGACTAACGGGCCTTCGGACTATTGGGCCTTATGACTATTAGACCTTCGGACTATCAGGCCGTAGGGATATAAGGGTGTCAAATAAGGCGGTCACCAAAAATACGGCGTGCAATCCCGTCTACTTACATAGGGGCTGATAAAAAGTAACATTTTAAGTTAGTTGAAATTATCTATTAAATGTTGAATTATAATTATATAACGTAAATAACTTGGACATTGGACATAATCTACTTACTCTTAACAGGTGACGTTCCTCTCTCCGATAGCGAATCGCTGTCCGCTGGGAGGATAGTGGGCTCTTCTGGATCCCGAAGGAGTTGGTGTGGGGAGCTGGTAGAGCTTCCTGGGGCCACTTCTAGTGTCGAGGATTTATTCTCCACTTCCGGTTTGATGCTGAGACCGGTGATTCCCATTTGACCCAAAAATGTGAAGGAATTCGATTTGTCCATGCCAATCAAATTGCTCGTTGACGAAGACTGTATTTCTGGGATATCTAATTCAACTTCATTCTTATGTTTCTTGTTTCTTTTTTGTTTTTCATTTTCATTTTTGTGGTTTTTGGTTTTGGTGCTGATAGATTCTTTCTTGGATCCTGTATCATTGTTTGTTAAAGACTGCAACAGATGATCCCATTCGGTGTTATTACCCGATAAATCCTCCTCCTCTTCGTTATCTGTAGGGGGATAATGTCACAAAATAAGGTATTATACCACCTATCATATAGAAATGTCTGATCATTTTATTCAAGACGATCTTTATCAGATATGTTAAAATTAAAGAAATTTTCCAACCTTCAATGACAATATTGAGAACTACCTTGGGAATACTAATATTTGAAAGCAAAGAATTTGACCTATAATTTTCAAGGTTTCCAATTAAGACAAAGAAAGTAGGTTTTGATATTGCAATGAAGACTTGCATCCACCTTAAAAATTGATTTCTGTACAAATGTTGATGAATCGCTTTCTTCAGATCAATTTTATTTTACAATCTACAATAATAAATTAAAACGTGGCTTTTAATGCTGTTTTGGGATGTAATGTTCGTATCAAACATGAACCTCGCCCCGTGACGTTTCAGTTCTGCGCGGTATCTGTAAATCTGATATATGCTAGTTAGATTTCTGATCACGGTACACAAAGCACGCTCTGATTCATCTCCTGAGAGGTAATAAAACATACAAAATAAGGGAAAAACTATACGTGTTCCTTCTACTACAATTGCGACCCCCAAATGTACACGCGACCAGCATTTGACCACACATCAGGTTGTTGGATACCAGCTGCTAGTAGGTTTGATGATTTTCAGATGATTTCAGAAATTTCTACAGCGTTTTAGGAATTCGTAATGAATGGTACCCTTGTGCCTAATTTGTGACATGTTATATGAAATAAATGTGTTTGTAGATTATACAAGTGAGGCGAGGTGTCGTATTTCACATGGCGTAGTTGCCAACCTTAGTCTTATGGAATTACGAAAACACCTGTTAGACTATATTTTCGAAAACAATTTCTGTAATGCATGAAGTTGTAACTCCCTTTATTATTGGAAGAGAGACTATTTGTTATACTTTTTCCCAGATGTACAATATTCACTGATGTACATTATTCAATAATCACTGATGTACATTATTCACGGTAAGCATTATTGTTTAATTCGATTGGACAATATTGCCATTCAGTTCGTGATACATGTATATGAGCTGAAGTGGCCCCGTGTCCAATGATAGTTCCGTCAATTAAATATGTTTTTACTGACCAATAATTCCGAAACAAGGGAGCTTTTCCATAAATAGTCTTGATATTTACTAAATAAAGCGAGATAACTCTTGTTACTCGCTAAATCGAATTGGATTGAACAATGCCAACTTTCCAACTACGCGCGCTTGATAAAACCATTCTAACAGAAGAGAAAGAATGTTTTTCTAGACATATTTTTGTGGTGATTATTTT
This sequence comes from Argopecten irradians, assembly GCF_041381155.1. Taxonomy (NCBI): domain Eukaryota; kingdom Metazoa; phylum Mollusca; class Bivalvia; order Pectinida; family Pectinidae; genus Argopecten; species Argopecten irradians. Next base: position 54,481,100 of record NC_091136.1, read on the forward strand.
ATAATTATTTTTATATAAAGTTTTGAAGCTTTTATAGCAAATAACCAGAGCACCGAAATATGATTTTAAATAAGCAAGCATTTTGATAAATTGTGTGGCCACGCAGAAGTCCGAAGTTCAGTTTATCCGCGAGCTCGTCTGTCCACAGATTACATAATTTATGTATATGTAGCTGCTAATCAACCAACATACGTGTGTATGTTATCAACCAGGAGGTAGATCGGTACAGTTTCCGATACAAACTCAACAGGGAATGATTTGTTGGAAATAACAATATGAGAATCTGTCTATAACACGCTACATACAAACAAGACTCTTGAGTTTTTGCCGTAGCTAACTCTAACCAGAAATATATTTATCCCATAGCTATGCATGTTTAATAATGGAAAAACCATGTCATAAATTCCATAACAGTTGGTTATCATGTAAACACCTACCGCGCCTCTGATTGGTCAACTCCAAGATCTCTCGATTCCGATTAGCTCTCAACTTCGGGCTACTTTTCATAACGCATTTTATTTTTTAATTAACATTGTGTTTACTTTATAAATAACAGTTAAACGTTTATTCAAAGTATAAAACAATAGAATATTGGCTCTCTATTTAGGCACTATATTTTATGGCGGAAAGATATCACTACACATTGTATGTTAAGTTTCCCTGAATAAAGTCGAGAAATGGTCATCGCTGTACATATATATAGTTCAAGTCATAGGATAAATAAGTTCCCCAACGCGTGGCTGTTACAGGTTAATTTTCAAGTTCCCCAACGCGTGGCTGTTACAGGTTAATTTTCAAATTTTTAAAGACACTCGCTAAAGCTCGTGTCTTTTCAGAATTTGAAAATTAACTAACTCGAATTTAATAAACATGATAAACAACAGTAACTTGTTGGAGAACCTCTATATTTCTACTCTAACGCAGTGACGTTTAGTTAATAAAATAAAAAGACATTCGACATATAAATCTTTATCTACCAAATATAACATAAACATAAGATAAATAATTAAAATGAGATTAATCAGCGGTAACAAATCCCTGACACTATAAATCATACACACCATCAAACGAGATGAGATTGGAGCCGTCAATGCTGATGATGACCTCCTCGAAACCTTTCGGTTTACTCAGCCCTTCCTGTTTCACAAAAAAATCATCAACTCTTTTTCTGTTTTCGTTATCAAGCATACGCTTCCGCTGAGAACACTTCCGACAAGTGAAATCGCCATTTCTGATTTTCGGGCAGAATTCTTCGCATACCTGGCAGTAGAAATGGTTCTGGCATTCCAGTGGTCGAATTTTGATGTTCTTCTGATAGCAGAAATCACACGCTCCTACCTTGGGAGCATTACCCTGGTCCGGTCGTATCCTTCTCCGCGACAAGTAGCTCCTGTCCATGATGAGAACTAGCTACGTTCTGAGGATCGTTGCTTGGACGGTTGAGAAGGTTGCTAAGTGGTGACGTATTCGATCTGTGACGTAAATTAATCTATGACGTAATATTATATTATCGTCCTATTCGGTCAGCATCTGCTTTTTCCGACACTCGGAATCAAAACCTATTTCAATTCATAGGTGGACAGAAGAAGAAACTACCTATAGTGCCTACGGTAAAACAGTGAGGTTCTGAACTGTTACTGTACAAAAGTAGTTTGTGTTAGATTACAGTCCTCTGCACTCTAACGCAATCAACAATAGCGGATTTCGTTTTCAAATCAACGTGACGTTCATGTCAGCGTTCTGTCACGGTAAACCTAAAGGTTATATTAAATTCGAAAGTTATTCAAATTCTATTAAAAACTTTTTAAAATCAAATCATAATCTATTGTTAAAACTATTTGACAACATCAAACAAAACAGTGAACACTAGAGTTCAACAATGACTTTGTCATATAAACTTATTATAACACAAACGCCACTGACTTTCTAAAGGTACTTTGGGATATATTTAGCCTAAAGCAGTTCCAAATTGCATCATCCTCAGCAACCCAGGCGATATATACACTAGCGTTAATATTAGTAAATGATACATTGCTGACACTGGGTTACCGAGGATGAAATTGCATATGATTTTGATTAAATTGCTTTGTTAAGCAAACATCAAAAAAACGTTTCCTTCAAAGAAGTATTTTACAAAATTATCAAAATAACTTTTAATGAAGTCCTTGTCACAATGCACAAGCGCGTTATATGAACAATCTTATAATATGGTTTCAATTCAACTTATAGTTTAAAGATGCTCCACCGCCGACAGAGCAAAAATGATATTCATCATTTGAACAATAATTGGTATTTAATCGTGTATATAATAGTCTAATTAACACAAAAAATAACATAAAATAATTTATTTTGCCTTTGGTACATGCGCATTCAGTAATTCATTCCATATAGGATATAGTGGTACGGAATTTTTTCGGGATGCAATTAATTATTTTTCATATTTTTAACTTAAGGTAAAATTGGAAGCTCAAACTTTCCAATGGTGGTAATGGTGTAAAGTAAGTAACTTTTGTAACTGAACAATAATACTAAATCGTCTGCTCCATTTTTTAAAAGTGAAAAAATACCATTTGTCGGCGGTGGAGCATCTTTAAATCGCATTTAATTTAATTTCAGAACCAGTCTTTTTTCCCCTACCTTCTTCCTGTTGATTTTGTATACTTTATTGTCCAAATGCCGTATTTTTGTGTTATTTACGTTGTTTCGTTTAAAATTAAAAACCGAATTTTAAACATCACACTTATGAAAAAGCATCTTTCTACATACAATATGTAGTGAAGCGGATTTTCTGGGAAATCCTACATGTAGCTATTTAAAAACAGCTCCTTTGTTACAAACTTACTTAGTGGGAATTGTCAGTTATCAATAAACAAAATGTTGATTAGGAAGTGAGAGTACTTCACACAAGAGGACCACTGAAAAGATAAAATTTGTAAAATGAATGTATAAAAAATCCCTTGCATATACACAGCAAAGTATTTAAACGACATGTACACACAGGGACTAGTAACGTAGATTGTGAGAATGTCTGCTGTGTATACTTGTGTATGTATACATTGTAAACTTTTGAGTGTTAAGTTACACCAAAAAAGGTATTGGTGTAACCTACATCCAAAAAAGGTGTAACTTTCATCCAGGATCGGTGTAACCTTCAACCAATATAGGTATAACCTTCATCCAAATTGGTGTAACTTCATTCAAAATAAGTGTAACCTTCATTCAAAATAAGTGTAACCTTCATCCAAAATAGGTGTAACCTTCATCCAAAATAGGTGTAACCTTCATCCAAAAATGGTGTAACCTTCATCCCAAATTGATGGTTCCTGTATACGTAGGTATGTTTATAGCACCAAAGGGACAACATATCTATGTCATGGGAACACCAAAGGGACATCACATTTATGTCATGGGTACGCCACGGGGACAACATACCTATGCCAGGAACACCGCAGGGACAACATACCTATGTCAGGGACGCCACGGGTTCAACATACCTATGTCAGGGGACGCCACGGGTTCAACATACATATGTCAGGGAACGCCACGGGGACAATATAACTATGTCATGGGTACGCCACGGGGACAACATACCTATGGCAGGGGAACGCCACGGAGACGACATACCGTGTCATGGGTACGCCACGGGGACAACATACCTATGTCAGGGGAACACCAAAGGGACATCACATTTATGTCATGGGTACGCCACGGGGACAACATACCTATGTCACGGGTACGCCACGGGGACAACATACTCATGTCAGGGGAACGCCACGGAGACGACATACCTATGTCATGGGAACACCAAAGGGACATCACATTTATGTCATGGGTACGCCACGGGGACAACATACCTATGTCACGGGTACGCCACGGGGACAACATACTTATGTCAGGGGAACGCCACGGAGACGACATACCTATGTCATGGGAACACCAAAGGGACATCACATTTATGTCATGGGTACGCCACGGGGACAACATACCTATGTCATGGGAACACCACGGGCACACCATACCTATGTCAGGGGAACACCATACCTATGTCAGGGGAACACCACGGAGACGACATATCTATGTCAGGGAACACCACGGGCACACCATACCTATGTCAGGGAACACCACGGGCACACCATACCTATGTCAGGGGAACACCACGAGGACAATATACCTATGTCAGGGGAACGCCACCGAGACGACATATCTGTCAGGGAACGCTACGGAGACAACATGGTTATGTGATGGAACACTTATACATTTATTGCCCTGGCAGTAGGGAGACATGACGCTTTGTTTACCCAAGGCATGTTCTATTTCCCGAGGGCGTAGAACACTACGGGGATAATATACCTATGTCAGGGCACATCACAGGGACATCATATCTATGTCAGGGGAACACCACGGAGACAATATGTCTATGTCAGTAGGACACCACATGCGGGGACATAACATATATTTCAGGAAACACCACAGGGACAACATATTTACGTCAGGGAACGCCACGGGGAAAACATACCTATGTCAGGGCACATCACAGGGACATCATATCTATGTCAGGGGAACACCACGGGGACAATATGTCTATCTCAGTAGAACACCACATGCGGGGACATAATATATATTTCAGGGAAACACCACAGGGACAACTTATTTATGTTAGGGAACGCCACAGGGACATCATAACTATGCCAGGGAACTCCACAGGGACATATATATCTCAGGGGTACGCCACGGAGAAATCATCTTTCTCAGGGGTACTGTGCGGGTACATCATATCTATGTCATTGGTACTCCACGGGGAAATCATACCTACATTTGCATGCCAGGGGTTCTCCACGGGGATTTCATATCTATGTCATGGGTACGTCATGGGGAAAGTATACCTATGTCAGGGGGACACCACAGGGACATCATATTGGTTGTGTTAAATGAGACATTATACCCTCACTGGACATTGAGAATATCCGAGGTAAAGCACACTAGCATGTCATAGACAATAGTACCCGGTATACCGTATTCCTGGGTTTGAAGATAGTCGCTAATTTACATACCAAAAGTACGAAAAAATTCAGAGATAATTTATATCACGCAAAAGTCACAAAGCCGGAAATTGAATAGTAAACAATATAAATATCCATAACAAACAATAATGTACATGTGTGTAATGGATTTGGTCTTTATTCCATACGTATGTTTTGATTTTGTACAAAACTTATACCAAAATCAATATATGAAGTAAAAGTTACAATTTGAAAATATGCAGATACTTAGCAAATTGTTTGAATTTTCTGTGCAGTTTGTTTAAATGTCTAGTTACATCACTTCCCAAAGCGATATTCCATACAATTGCAACGGCAGGTTTTCACAATTTTACGGCGGAATGAGGAGTCAAAAAATCCATAAAAGAAAGGATTGGCGACATGGTTGATAAAGTAAGTAAAGAACAAATATGTATACAACGTTTTCTCATAATCTGAATTTTCGGTCCAGAAGGACGCAGAATCCCACATGTTTTTGGAGATAATGTTTGCTAAAAGTGTCGGCAAATAGGATAGCACAAAGAACGTGGAAATGGCCATAAACAACAGCGTGTAACGTCTGCTCACAGACTTTGCTCGTTTCTGTTTGAAGTGTGGTTTGGACATGGAGCTAGTGGGTGAATAGGGTGTAGAGGGCGATACAGGCGAGGAGGGGCCACGTAACAAACGTAACCCACGGACTCCGTTAGATTTCACCATACTTTGTTTAGACGAAGATTCACTTTCTGATGCTTTGTAGCTCCTTGTTTCAGGCATTTTAAGTGTCAATTTACCATTGCCGATAGTGCCCGTGGATGACCTCACTTGACTGTCACTCTCCGAGGCGGATGCCATGCTGCTAGTACGCGAACTCTCCACTTTTTTTGCCTGTACGTAGATTTTCTTACCAACCAACGAGTACATCACTATAAGTGCAAACACAATACCCACCACTACAATGAAACAGAGAACTTGGTAAGCGTATATGGCATTGTGAAGTACGTCCGACTCCTCGGTCCGAAGTCCACACCGATGTCCTATCACAGTGGTGTTCTTAATCGTGTCCACTATTGGGATCTCCCCAAAGAAAATCAGATTCGGAACAGCCATCAGAATTGCTACACCTATACTGATGCCTGCATCTATTTTACAGCGTTTCAGATCATATGTCCCTTTGAAGAGATTGCACACCTTTCGGTATCTCTGAGTAGCTATAACTAACATTAGTAGAACTGAAGAATTCAGCATAACCCGGAATACAAATATGGACACTTTACAAATGGCGTTCCCATAGAAAGTAACGGGTCGGATGCTGAGTATAAGAGAGATAATCGGTCCGATGAGACACACCATAGCGTCTATTACAGCTAGCAAAGGAATGAAGAAACGGTCGTTGATTTTTCCTTTCATACAGAACTTGTAGACGATGCACACCACAATATTCCCAATGAAGCCTATACAGGTTGTGAGAATGAATAACACGTTCAGAGGTAGAAACAAATTTGCTAATCTGGTGTTCCAGTGTTTCAATAAAACGTCGGCATCGTCCGCAGCATCCATGGCAACACTAGAAGTATCCATGATCGGCGCCATAGTCGAGGCCAAGGTGCTGTTTGACGACGCCATTTCCAGTACCGACAGAAATATTATAACTTCATTAAGACAATGCTTTGATGCAATGCTTGCCAATCGCCATGAGCACCTGTAGGACGGAGAACAGTCCTAATTAGATAGGCTCCATACAGGTATTCCACACTTCTCAGTCTAAAGGAGTCTTTGTCACAATGCATATGAACTACATCTCCCAGATACGAAACATTAATATGGCGGAGAAATACTTCCCTGACTGACACATTTTAGCCATGCTATGTAGATGTTAACTTTAGTACACACAGTTATCCTTTCGGCGGATACATTTACTTGAAATGACAAGGAAGTAGTTGTTGTAAATAGTATTTAAGTGTGATAAAGCTGAATTTTCCTAATCATCTAGGAACGATGTGTCACTCTCTAGTTAAATTTGAAACTCGAGCCAACATGTTACAAAACGATATGGAACCAAATAAAACGCCCTTAAAAAAGTTTTTGAAAATCGCAGTCAAGCCGAAACAAGCCTCAATAAATGTTACGATGCCATTACACGTCACTATAATATGTATACATGTATAAGTATTTGCTTGTGGTCGAGTAATGATAAAAAGGTTTATTAACGTTTTGTTGTTTCATCATTTGGAAACGGCAATAATCACGGTCATATTAATTTTTGTTTCAGAAAACGTCGGAGGCGTTATCGGGACTGATTTCACAGATTAGATCGTTATATTGAGACAACTTACACACATTAGATTGTTATATCGGGACTACTTACACACATTAGATCGTTATATTGGGACTACTTACACACATTAGATCGTTATATTGGGACTACTTACACACATTAGATTGTTATATCGGGACTACTTACACATATTAGATCGTTCTATTGGGACTACTTACTTACACACATTAGATTGTTATATCGGGACTACTTACACACATTAGATCGTTATATCGGGACTACCTACACATATTAGATCGTTATATTGGGACTACTTACTTACACACATTAGATCGTTATATTGGGACTACTTACTTACACACATTAGATCGTTATATTGGGACTACTTACACACATTAGATCGTTATATTGGGACTACTTACACACATTAGATCGTTATATTGGGACTACTTACACATATTAGATCGTTATTTGGAGACGTTATATTACTTACACATATTAGATCGTTATATTGGGACTACTTACACATATTAGATCGTTATATGGGACTACCTACATTAAATATTAGATCGTTTATATTGAGACAACTTACACACATTAGATTGTTTATATCGTTATATTGGGACTACTACTTACACACATTAGATCGTCGTATATTGGAACTTACACACTATTACACACATTAGATCGTTATATTGGGACTACTTACACACATTAGATCGTTATATTGAGACAACTTACACACATTAGATTGTTATATCGGGACTACTTACACACATTAGATCGTTATATTGGGACTACTTACACACATTAGATCGTTATATTGGGACTACTTACACACATTAGATCGTTATATTGGGACTACTTACACACATTAGATCGTTATATTGAGACAACTTACACACATTAGATTGTTATATCGGGACTACTTACACACATTAGATCGTTATATTGGGACTACTTACACATATTATATCGTTCTATTGGGACTACTTACTTACACACATTAGATCGTTATATTGGGACTACTTACACACATTAGATCGTTCTATTGGGACTACTTACTTACACACATTAGATCGTTATATTGGGACTACTTACTTACACACATTAGATCGTTATATAGGGACTACTAACACATATTAGTTCGTTATATCGGGACTACTTACACATATTAGATCGTTATATTGGACTACTTACACATATTAGATCGTTCTATTGGGACTTACACACATTAGATCGTTATATCGGGACTACTTACACACATTAGATCGTTATATCGGGACTACTTTCACACATTAGATCGTTATATCGGGACTACTTACATAAGATCGTTATATTGGGACTACTTACACACATTAGATCGTTATATCGGGACTACTTTCACACATTAGATCGTTATATTGGGACTACTTACACACATTAGATCGTTATATTGGGACTGGTTACTAATATTAGATCGTTATGCCGGGACTGGTTACACTTATTATATCGGGGCTGGTTATACACATTAGATCGTTATATCGAGATTGGTCAACACATCAGAACGTTATATCGGGACTAGTCAACACATCAGAATGTTATATCGGGACTGGTTACACAGATTAGATCGTTATATCGGGACTGATTACACACATTAGATCGTTATATCAGGACTGGTTAAAAAAATTTTATCGTTATATTGGAACTACTTACACACACTAGATCGTTATATCGGGACTACTTACACACATTACATCGTTATATCGGGACTGATTACATATATTATATCCGGACTGGTTACACATCAATAGATCGTTATACCGGGACTGGTTTCACACATTAGATCGTTATATCGGGACTACTTACACATATTAGATCGTTATATCGGGACTGGTTACACACGTTTTATCCGGTCTGGTTACACATCAATAGATCGTTATACCGGGACTGGTTTCACACATTAGATCCTTATATCGGGACTACTTACACATATTAGATCGTTATATCGGGACTGGTTACACACGTTTTATCCGGTCTGGTTACACATCAATAGATCGTTATACCGGGACTGGTTTCACACATTAGATGGTCATATAGAGACTGATTATACATTGTATATGGGTTACATACAGTACATGAGATTTCAATATTGGAATTGGCCATATATACGTTCGTCAATTTCATTATACATAAACATAGAAATTACTTTTAAAGGAATATTTCTGTCTTCAGTACAGAGGCGCAAAATAGGTTATAATATCTTACACCTCTGACAAAACTGTAAAGAACTCTAGGTAAAAATTAACAATGTACATACTTTCTCACATTACCGAAACCTTAAAGTCACATTAGCATTACATTTTCCAGTATTTCTTTCTTCTTGAACCCTTTGTATGATGTTGACAGTGTCAGGTGTTTAATTCCTTTGAAATCTTTGATTGTGCAGCAATAAACAGTTCCATCACCAGATATTCCACATATTTTTAAGCCAATACTTGTTTTTTCAGGAAAGTAAAAATAAGAACCACTTAATCTATATTCTGACATATATACAATTTATTACAGTTTACAATGTCATAATTTTACAGTATCCATAGCACTTAAAATCAATGTTTCGTGAACAAATCGTTTTTATTAGGTAGCAAGCCATCCCATCAGATAGGGTGTTCTATCTCCAGCCAACAGTTCAGTAATTAACAACACAAGACGTTGTCTGAGACAAACCTAAGGCAGGGATACTAGAGGTCCCCACAACCTTCATGTGGAATTATAATTGGTTTTATCTAAGCTAAGGTTTATCGAAACGTTTACATGGCTTACAGGGGTTTAATAGGAATACAAAATACTTTGTATCATCTATATTTTAGAATTGCATTAACAAATCTGTATGGATTTCCATTTCAGTTTGAGTTGTAATAACCTGCCTTACAAGAGAAGCTTGTTGGCCTTGCTGAGTGTTTACATGCGGCCGACCTTGCCCAGTCTACTGTCAGTTTTCGGGTTAGCCGTTATCGTTTGTACACCTACTATAGCAGCATTAATCTTAGTCTGCAGATCTCTCAAGTCCTTTATATGTAACAAACGCACAATTTTGGCAGCTTCATTGATGATGTAATCTACAACAAAATGCATTTGATTAATGTACAGTTTTGTATTTATTTTATGCTGACTCCACAGATATGATACAATAAAGTTTCAAAATCGTTAAGATATATATTGATACATGTATGTGTACCATTTTTCCAAGCAGACTTTCCAAATGACATCTAACATGTTGAATTTTCGTTGAACAGTATGCTTATTTTTACAAATGACTGAGTTGTCTTTACAAATGACTGTCACTAAGTTAGCCAAGTGGATAACATGTCTCAATCTTATTGTAAGTTCTCGGTTACTCAATTACAGCTTCCACTAAAAGGCCAATTGTCAGATACATACACTTATCACTACAGGTAGATTTTCTCTGGGAATAGTAACATTTGATCCCTTCTATAGCTGTGAATACTACATAATTTCATCCTTTATTTTGTAAAATACACATTAAAAAAAAACAATAATCTCATACACAAATGAAAAAACCTTAAAAACCAAATAACCTCCTATCATTATAACAAGAGATCCCAGAGGGATCTTGGCGCCCACCAAAGAATGATCTATATCTGACAAAGGAAAGATGTATCTTTTATCTACTTTTTAAACTTTTTCAAACATACTACATATCAAATTTAAGACAGATCGCTTCAGTACCTTTTGAGAAATAGCGGTAACAAACTTCAACTATCAAAATCCAAGATGACTCCTTGGCGGCCATCTTGTTGATCAATTGGTCACAAATCACAATATGCACAACTAGGGCCCTAGGGGAACCTACATGTAAAATTTGAGAAAGATCCATTCAATACTTTCTGAGAAATAGCGATAACAAACTTTGAATATAAAAATCCAAGATGGCTGCCTGGCAGCAATTTTATTGACCGATCGGTCCCAAATCACAATATGCAGAACTAGGGCCCTAGGGGAACCTACATATGAATTTTGAGACAGATCCCTTCAGTACTTTCTGAGAAATAGTGATAACAAACTTTGACTATCAAAATCCAAGATGGCGGCCTGGCGGCCATCTTGTTCACCGATTGGTCCAAAAATGCAATATGCACAACAAGGGCCCTAGGGGAACCAACATATTAGATTTGAGAAAGATCCCTTCAGCACTTTTTGAGAAATAGGGATATCAAACCTTAACTATCAAAATCCGATCAGCCTCAAAATCTGTATGGCACAAATAGGGACCAAGGGTACCCTCCATGTGAAGTTTGAACAAAATCCCTTCAATAGTTCACAAGAAATATTGATAACAAACTTCAACTGCCAAAATCAAAGATGGCTGCCTGGTGGCCATCTTGTTTTTCCAATCAGCCTAAAAATTTGTATGGCACAACTAGGGACCAATGGGATCCTCCATGTGAAGTTTGAACAAAATCCTTCTCCATGTGAAGTTTGAACAAAATCCCTTCAGTAGTTCTCAAGAAATATCGATAACAAACTTCAACTGCCAAAATAAAAGATGGCTGCCTGGCGGCCATCTTGTTTTTCCGATCAGCCTCAAAATCTGTATGGCACAAATATGGACCAAGGGGACCCTCCATGTGAAGTTTGAACAAAATCCCTGCAGCAGTTTTTCATCCTCGGTAACCCAGGCGATATATACACTAACGTTAATATCCCCTGGGAGCAATCGCGACCTTCATCTCGAACTCCTGAATAATTAATGAGGCGTTTTCATTGGTTCGGTCACGCACACCCATCGCATAATTTGACCAATCACATTAGACTTAACAAAACCGAATAGGTAGTCTAGAAATAAAGATGGCGTCGCCCTTTCAGTTTTCGAGTGTATTGGAACGATTTGCCATTCCGGTACTAAAAGAATTTCAAAAGAAAAGTTTTGAGGCTTTATTGGAAGGAAAAGATGTTTATCTGTCGGTGAAGACAGGTGGGGGTAAGAGTCTGTGCTATCAGGCCTTTCAACAATTATGGACAGAAAAGAATGACGGAGATTCAAATTGTGCAGTGTTGGTTATTTCACCACTTGTTTCAATAATGAAAGAACAGAGCGACTTTTTAGAATCTCGAGGCTTTCGGGCCACTTACATTGGGAAGGACTCGTCGGAAGATAATGACATTTCACAAAGTTGCCACAGAAGCGGCATGTCTTCATGGGCGCAGCCATTTATATCCATAAATATTTTCCCTCCAAGCCTGAAGAGTTCTCATTTTGAAAAAGTTATGTTGATTGGTTTCTATTTATAGAATGACGTTATTGAACGAAGCTATGAGATCGAGTACGCCCACGGGTTCATAAGTGTAGCGTAGTGTAGTGCGATCACCCGTGGGTCTCCGACGATGCAGTTTTTAAGAAATAGTGATAACAAGCATTGTTTACGGACAGACGATGGACGGCGGACCACGGACGATGGACCACGGACGACGGACCACGGACACAGGGCGATTTGAATAGTCCACCATCTGATGATGGTGGGCTAAAAATACACCTTACCTCCTGTTTCAAATCCTAGTTCTGTTTTGTCTAACGGCACTTGTACTCCCTGTAAATTACATCCAATCATGAATAAACAATGGTAATACCTCACAACAACCACATATACAGTTAGCAGTTTTTTATGATTGAATGATGACCTTCCATCAAATTATTTTGTGTTTTCTACAATTTGACAGCTTGAACAGCAATCTCCTGATTTCCCAAGTCAAAAAGCACTGACTTAAGTCATCTTACGTAAGTTTGTTTTGAGGAATTGCAACCAGACCCATTGTTACCCTCAATATCTATTGTTTCATTGATATAAAATCCATTGCTACCTTTGGTTGTGATGATGTCTTTTCTATAGCCTCCTTTGACAGTCTGTCTTTCACCAGTAAACATATGGCCTGGAAATAGTCACATCTTCATGAGTAACAACATTTAAACATAAATCGAGCTTGAAAAAGGAATCATTCTAAGTACAATCAAATCCATAGAATTGGTGAGACAATTAAATATCTTTGTACTATCTGAGGATTTGAACTCATAAACCACTTCAACCTAAGTAACAGATTATAATGTGATTAAACATTCAAGTGCATTTGTTAAAACAACAATTAAAGGGGGTTATTGTAAAACATTCTAAAGATGTGCTATTTACCTTTAACTGTTCTAAATGGTCAGTATGTGGGGGTACTTTAAGAATCATAGAAAGGGAGGCAACTCCTGCTTTAAAATCGGCATCATTGACTGAAATATAGAAATGATATAAGGTCATTGATAACTCACAATCACATTAAAACAGGTTTAAAAAGGTATTGCCAAAATTATCTCAGTCAGATGTATGTTGCCTGTAGTTAAAAAATAACTCCCCTATATAATATACCCCATTTCTATTTCTGAACCAATTTCATTATGTATTATCATTATGTATACAAGGAAGAGCTGTTATAATAGGTCATGAAGTTATTAGGACAACAACACGGCAGGAAGTCCTACAGTACTTTGTACCGACTGTTTAACAGTACATTGATACACTGTAGTGAACTTTAAAGCAATGCTGTACTGACATTATCCCAGATATCATGAAAACTAAAAGTACATACATTTTAGATTCATATAAACTACCTTTTGTATATGTATTATGTAAGTTTTTTTAATATAATTTCCTATTAACTTAAAGGAATGGAAACATATTTTACTGAAATCAAACAAAAGGATTGGACACACGAGTCATTAAGTCCTCAACTTAATACATAATAATATAATATGGAGACATTACATGTGCAAACAAAATATGATATAAAGGGATGTTTTTTATTTATATAAAGAAAGAATAGGGTGTTTACTTAAACACATAATACAATAACAAATATAAAAAAGTATACTTTTACAAAACACTTTCAGATTGATGGGCAGATCCAAGGCATTTACATTCTAAAGATGCTCCACCGATGTTAAATGGTATTATTTCTCTATCAAAAACAGGAACAGACAATTTCGTATTTTTCTTCAGTTACAAAAGTTACTTACTTTACACTACCATTGCCACCTTTGAAAAGTTTGAGCTTCTAATTTTACTTCAAGATAAAAAGATCAAAAATAATTAATTGCATCCTGAAAAAATTCTGTGGCACTGTCTTATATGGAATGCAGTACTGATTGTGACTGCACTGAAAGCAAAATAAATTATTTTAAATTATTTTTTTGTGTTAATTAGACATATATATACAAGATAAAACACCAATTATTGTTCAAATGATGGGTATCATTTTATGCTTTGTCGGCGGTGGAGCAACTTTAAGCAATTCAGAGATTCTGATCATTCTGTTGGGAAGTAAAAGGAAATCATTGTATAATAGGAAGTGATAGCATGATAAAGACAAAACACACATGTATCAACCCTTTTGTCTAGAAGTAGGAAATATTAATTTAAAGATAAACATTTACCATTTGTAATAGGAGAGTTAACAAATTTTGACTTTATATAGATCTAACTTACTAATTATAAGGATGAGCTTATTGCAGGATACTCAAATAGGTCATAGACACGAGTCCACTTACAACAGAAAACGAGTCCATATATAAAGTATATTATGAGTTTGTATACAATTGTGTCCAAGGGATAATTGAATATGTCATAGACATCACGAGTTCTCTCACAAAAGTAAATTAGTCTATATGTAACTTGTCATATGAATTTGTAGAAAGTTGTACATGTGTCCAATGGATACTCACAGTCTAGATTGTCAAGTGGATTGGTAGAGCCAGCAGGGGCAGCGGCCTTGACCTTCACACTGTCTGGTGTAACAGTTTTATACTGATCAACTGTGGAACAAAACAGTTACTTAGACAATCAAAATTAATTCTCATTCACATGAATTTCACCTTAATGAAAAAAGATAGCTAAGTAAATATAAGAACTAGCATAACATATATAATAGTTTTTAGATAAGCGATGTGATATTTTCCATTTTGTTTTTGTTACTGTTATCTGTTGATTAATAGAATGTATATTCAATCTTTTCTTTTTTTAAATTTTGCATCAAAGTTAAGTAATTTTGTTCACTCTATTGCTAATTCAACGGATACAGAACTGCAAACTTAGAAATCATGATCATTCAAATGTGAAACAATCGGATCTCTGGGTTAATGTAAGCTCTAGAATAAAGCAAAGCAAACAATTGATCATTTTACATGTATATGTTAGCTAGCATTAATATTAATGATAACTGATTGCTTTAATAATTTATTGAATTAATTGACAATGTTAACACATTTTTTTTAAAAGTAATATTTTGTTAGCTATATAGTGATACTTCCAAATCTAGCATATATTGTATCTATATGTCAGTGTATAATGGAACCACAAATAAATGATTTTACTCATAAACCCAATTTCATTGTACATTGTAAATAGAGGTTACACAATGAGTGGTTGTTGAATATTGAATTTATTCCACACGAGCGAGTTATTTTTTAAAAGTTACAAAAGACACGAGCTTTAGCCAGTGTCTTTTGTAACTTGTAAAAAATAACTTACGAGTGTGGAATAAATTCCATATTCAACAACCACGAGTAGTGTGACCTGTTTCTACCACAATCATATTCTGTTTTAGCCGATAGAAATACGGCAGGGATACGATATCGTGTATTTATCGAAATATGCAAATAAGGTGTAGTAATATTTTCATCAGCAAAAAGACAATAATAAGTATTCAAAAGTCATCATGACGTGACACTGAGCACTGAGAAATAAGTAGTTCGGTCAAAGTTCACTGTGTCAGCCAATCAGAATGAGTACAGATTTTATACCATGTGTGGTTTAAACAAATTGTTAATCAACAGCTGCATCATTTATTCAATGTCCTGAGAGTTGAATAACACCGCCTATTGTGGTAGAATGTAAAATGTGTAATTTACTACTTACCAGAATCTCCATAATCCAGACGTACTGCATAGCCTAACAACCAGTCAATCAATACAGTTCTTTCTGCTAGCTGATAGGGGCAGCCTAGTTCTTCTAGATACTGAAACATCCACAGAAGTCAGAAACATAGTGTTTTATAAAATGTACATGAATAAAAATGAAGACTTACATATCTGTGTAGAAAAAATAAAAGATGATTACATGTTCATGTACAGTTGGTAGTAGACTAAAGTTTACACATTGTGCACACAGTGTGAACTACGAATGGACACGGAGTGCACGAGGTTTAGACTACAGGTAGACACGGAGTGCACGAGGTTTAGACTACAGGTAGACACCGAGACTAGTGCACAAGATTTAGACTACAGGTAGACACGGAGTGCACTACGTGTGAACAGGGTGTCCACTACAGGTGGACATCGTGTCTAGGTAAAATGTCCACTACATCCAGACCACAAACAGACTAGATGATTTGCCACAGAGATATGAGAAAATATGTATTTATTCTGCAGTCTACATGGACTTTGACAGATAGAAATATCTATTGCGATCAGAAAAATAATATTTATTGCAACATAAAAATTGCCGTTAATTACTGGAAATCATTTGTACTGTAATTTTTATTTGAATATGTACATATGAAGTAAAATGTATCAATATATATTATCATACAATTTAATTTATAAATAATGATGTTTATTAGAAGTTATAAAAGCAAATTAACTGCGTTGCAAATTAACTGCGTATGGTAAACCACGTTCTGGTTATGTCTCATCAATGGATAGTTCAAGTCCGCATTTTCCCAGTAAAAACTATTTTTCTTAGCTAGTGATATGTAGTTTAAAGATGAAATTCTTTTTCGAACGCATAAAGTGATGAACCTTGCATGAAGTTAGATGTTCAGTGTAAGCAAATTGTCGCCAAAGAAATATTTTGATTAAAAATAATATATTGATGGGCTTAACAAAAGCAAGGACATATAAACATAAACAAATTAAATTCTTCTTAAAATGTTTAACTATGTATGTATGGAATATAGTTATCTAAACGGCAAGGTGCTCGAAATAGTTTTAATCCTGTCAAATGTATAATATGTATACATTTGCTACATGGAACCTGGCGCGTTGCAAAGCATTGGAAAGATGAGAAATCGTCCATAGACGTTAAAAATCGGCATTAGAAACATTTTATTGT
Source organism: Argopecten irradians (assembly GCF_041381155.1). Taxonomy (NCBI): domain Eukaryota; kingdom Metazoa; phylum Mollusca; class Bivalvia; order Pectinida; family Pectinidae; genus Argopecten; species Argopecten irradians. The sequence continues at coordinate 54,498,541 of NC_091136.1, forward strand.
GTCAACCGATTGAGGAACCTGTAAGAACTGGCATAAGAAAGCAAAAATTTAGCATCGGGCATGTGGCTGCTCGTGAGCATCAACACTGTTCAAAGGACCGATCGCTAAAATGTAGGTCACATGCCTGATAACAAATCAAACAGACAGAATCAAAATAAATCCAACTTCTACCCATTTAAACTGTAGATTCATAGTTGTTGATTAGATTCTGAATTTGTCACAATTATTTTAATTCTAGAAACGAACCTTGATGATTTGACAATATCCTATTCTGACATTCTTTTACAAACCGCGTGAGTTACGTGATAACAATGTATGATCAATACCGTAGTATATTGTACACTTAAAATTTGCCTGCTCGAAAGGTAGACCCTAGGCTAGGACTGCAGTTGCCATATGGTCACTTGGACTTCATACTGTTCCATCAACCACACTGGTATGATAATCTAAATTACCTAACATTGGCCAGAGTGGGGGCAGGGGCCTTCTTTGGGCACCCTTCAATAAGTTCAGCCAAGTGTATCACAGACTAACAACACCTGTATACATGTAGTACCTTATCCCAACCCCAGGAGGTCCATTTATAGCATGCTGTACTTAGGCTACAGCCTCTCTACAAACATACATTGCACTCATCACACAAATATGTACAGTTATACAACAATGCTAGTCAATAGGGATATGTGTTTTAACTGGTAGTGCATTTTAATTTATTTGATAATGAAGCTTTATATATTAAAATTAAAAATAATCTAAATACCAAGTGTATAATTAACTAAAACATTTATTTCAAGATTATTGAAATATCATATTTCATCCAATATCTTTTTTCATTAATTTCATTTTTTCTACACTGGCTTTTTACATATATCAGAAACCTGATTACCATGACTATGTATATAAAATACCATATTACAATGTTTAATAAGTACCTAATCTAAATTAATTTTGATTATAATATATACATGTATTATTGGTAAATTCAAGGTTGTGACAGACATGCTTGATTTATGCATTGTACAGCTCCCATCAGCTCCACTTCACGGCTGCCAGTCATGACAATAATTGAGATGTATTCAGCATCATTTACTATATGTTTTGCCAGCTAGTTCTTACCTCATCCCAATCTACACCCTTCCCGCCCCCGGGAAACGGCGTACATGTTTACCCAGGCTCTGCAACAAGCATGTACATGTATCTAATAGGAATGGTACTTGTGTGTTTCAAACTCATGAACCTATATGATTTTTAAACTGTAAAGTAGATTTGTTTGTCTTAAAGGATTTGCGCAGTCAAAAATGATAATTTCAGTTTATGCTGGAAATGGCTTTATTAGACCATGTAGAAATCTCTCCGTGCTGCGCGCGACCGGAATAACCTGTAAACCGCCGATATCAAGGTCAAATTTTCTGACCACCCGATTATGCATATTTTCTAGCTCTAAACCGTGTGACGTCACAATAGTCCGTGGCTTATAGCTGTACTATAACTGATGTTCTATCACTTACATCGACGGTCACAGGAAAAGCCGATCAAAGATTTTTTATGATTACTTTTGAGTGAAGTTAATCGTACAATAACTTTGGCTCGAATATAAATAACTAAAAGAGTGAAATTTGATGTTTCAAATACACTAATTTATGCTCTAATAGCAGGTATCTTCGTGTAATTATGAAAGAAAATCCACACAGAAATAAAAGTTTCAGATTTTTTGTCGAGGAGTTCAGCAACGAATAAGCTTAAATTAGATAATATTTTCCTGTATGCTGTATCTTTGATACAATGTTAATTGCAAAGTTTGTGACTGTAAAATGAAATTTTACGTAACAATTTAAGAAATCCTTGATTAAAGCAGAAATATATATGTTTCTGATTAAAGCATCAATGATATGATGCTTGACATACGTACACATCGATGATTGATCATTACAAACATAGTGTTGTGTGTTGCTAACCGAATAAATCGAGATACATTTATTACAATACCGTAAAACGTTTCAACATGTGGTAGAAAGAATTTACTTTTGATATTATAAAAGATCAAATAATTGAGATATTAAGCAAAACGAACTATTTTTCAGACCGTGCGGTCGCTTTCAATTTTTAATCGATATACGAGTAGATACACCGATATTATAGATATATAATTAGCCATGCCTTTGGTTTGATGGTTATGTAATACCTTGACCAGGATGTTGTTTACCTGTACACAACGCCATTCATCGAACTCACCTGTAATTACCTGGCCGCTGGCAATTTGCTATTAAGTGGACTTTATCGGGTATTTGCTATTGTCTAACTGTCAATCAGGTTAGGACCTCCGTTAATTGGATTGTGATTTGAACTAGAACACTGACACGTCAGAAAGGGCCCCGCTATGTGTCTGACGTGCTTAAGTGGAAAAGTAGTATTTTGACAACGAATTCTTCCGTGTTAGCTATATGTTGCTAATAAATAATTAATGTCAACATTAATTGGGAAACCGATGATGGTACATTATTATAATTCTTTGGAAAAAGTCTTTCAAGTATTTAACATGAATCCTGATTCCAAGCTAACATTACATTAAGAGCATACAATTAACTCAAATACCCCTTTTAAACAAGGTAAACCTCATAGTTTGCTGAAGAAAAACATAACAAATGTGAAAGGAAGGGAATAAAGGTCTTGCTCAAATATTTTAATCATGTAAAAGTTTTTTTTTCCATAAGAGTTGTATCTGCAAATAAACTCTGTGGAATGGTATATCTTTTCTTTGTCTCTGGAAAAACTTATTTTATTTATTATGTCATAACAAATTGTTAATAAGTCCAAAAATGGAAAATGTGTCCACAACCTTTGATGCAGTGACCCCATGATCTTACCTTTGGTCAGTCAAAACTTTGGCGAGTTGACTTCTTGTTTAATTCTGAGCAACTCTGCTTCATTATAAATGTTGTAGCAAAATGTTCATGAGAAAATAATTTTTTTAAATTTGACCTTGACCTTTGACTTAGTAACCTTGGCCCATGACCTTACCTTTGGACAGTCAACTCCTTGTTTAATTCTGAACAACTTTGCATCATAATGTTATAACAAAATGTTTATCAGTTAAGAGCAACAACATTGTGATTTTTTTAAATGTTAAAATCCAAGATGGCCGATTTTTTAATTTAATTTCAGCCTGAAAAATTACAAAGCAGATCTAGGATGGATGGGGAATCATCATGTAAAATATGGGCAAAATACTCCACTCCCTTCCATCATTAATGTGCAAAAGAAAAAAAACGGACAGACGGACGGACGGACAGACAGACAGACAGACAGACGGACGGACGGACAACCTGATTACTATAGGGCACCCGCATCTCGATGCGGGGCCCTAATTATGGAAACCCCGTACATCTATATTCTAGGTTTTTTATTGTCACCTCCATTTTTAAAATGAAGATGTAAAAGCAAATGGAAGTAAAATATACCTGATCATACCTAGGAATATATATTACAAACACATATATATATGTCGTACACAGGTAAAACAAAAATGGACTTATTCAGAAACAAAAATGGACTTATTCAGAAACAAAAGTGGTTCTAAGAACTATTTCAACTAAAGGTTTAACCTTAAAAATTATTCTAGTCTAGTACTGTAATTACGGAATCGTGGCATATACCAATCTTCCGTAATTTCTAAGGTATTAGTAAAAATTCTAAGCATGTATTTTCACCGTTTCGAATCTAAATGTACATGTATAGTCATACAAGAAGGTTACAACATTATCACACTAAATATGCTTATCACTTAGTATATTTTTAAAAAGGTACAAGATATTATATCTTTTTATAATGCCTGTATACAAGTAATTTCAATTTTCATTTGAACACTATATGTGGTTACTTTTTGGATTATATGATAAATGTTCATATATCATACTATTAAATCACGGCATGATATACAAAACGGTCGACAATGAATATACTATTTTAAGGATTTAGTATAATTTTGAAATAATGAATTTAAATCTACACTTAAACTGATTTAGGAACATATATCAGAAATACCATTGATGTATTTCTGCTTTTTAGTTAACGTTAGGGATAAAGTTTCAAAGGCAACAATATAGATATACATATTATTTTCGGTATAAGTTCGGTACTGTTACTCCAATATCACATAACTGATAACCACATTTTATTTTTACTCAAAAACTGTGCCGTGTTTGCATCGTTATAGCAGAAGTTTGAAATAAAAACACGGATTCTAGATATATTCATGCTAAATTTCGGGATTTTTATTCGTAAAAAGATAGTGTTACATTATACTGTTTATTACACTGAAATTTACATCCAATGCTATCTAAATCTAAGTCCATACTGATCTGAACATCTTTTTGATATCGCTATCAAATTAGACTGATTATCTAATCTAAAGTTAGATATATGGTTGTCTGAATTTTTTAAGTGTCGTAAATGGAATGTTTTGAAACTGAAAATATCTACATCATAAAGCTAGAATAACCATTTACTCGAAAAACTCAAATTGTAGATCTAACGTATACGTATATGTGCTATATACATGTATGTACTAGGCTTACCTTGTGTAGCCGCGGACTACTCTGACATCACAAGACCACGTGACCACCTAGCTCATTATTTCTGAACCGTAGTCGACGCTACCCGTAAATCACGACCAAAACCAACCGATAGCACTAAACGCTAGGCGATTCGTTGTGTGGGACTTAATTTTTCATTAATCCAAAGCAATATCCTGACGTATTATCAAAAAAAAAATTTTGGCTGCACAAATTCTTTAATAAGTACCTAATCTAAATTAATTTTGATTATAATATATACATGTATTATTTGTTTGTCTTAACAAACTTCCAAAGTAACAATTCTAAACACAGAAGGCAACGATTCTGCCCTCTCGATGGTCAACTTGAGGCACCTGTATAGCTGGATACTGTAGTTTACCTGTATGCTTGACAAGTTATAATTATTGGACCACGTTATATAAACTGTACATTAAATTGTAGATGTTGTAATTAAAAAAAAATAAACACTTGAAAATTATAATTATGTATTATTTCAAATTGAAGAACTTATTCTTCCCCGATCCCTAACTGTAACACATTACCTTGTCTGTCTAGGTCTCAATGTACCTGGACACGATGTCCACCTGTAGTGGACACCGTGTTCACAAGTAGTGCACTCAGTGTCTACCTGTAGTCTTAATCTTGTGCACTCCGTGTCTACCTGTAGTCTAAACCTCGTGCACTCCATGTCTACCTGTAGTCTAAACGTAGTGCACTCCGTGTGCACAAGGGTGTAACCTTTAGTCCAATTGTATGGCCCAAGTACATTTTTTTTTATATGCCATTTCCATTTCCCCCCCCCCCCCCCAAACAAGATATATTGACAAGTATATGTGCAAGAAACTACAAAGAATATGTATAGTGATTGATTATGGTTACTGATAATCATCGCAAAACACCCTATACAATGTTACATGTAAATTAAGGATAAAACTTTACACTTTGGAGAGCCTTTGTCCAGTCGCCACCATTGATGTTCCTCAGTGCTGTTCTGTTCTCTATCTTATAATGACGAACTTTCTGATCTTCTAGCCACAGTATTAGGTTCCTAAACTCATTCTCATCTGGAAGAGAAAATAAAAGGTAATTTTACAAAGCATATAAATTTGATGTTATAAACATCACCACATAATGGAAGCTTAACCCTTTCTATACACTCTGCCTTCTGACAGTATTAGACAAATACACTAGGCCCTACCTCAGTACCTGACTACTGTACTGAGTAACGCATCTCGTCGGCTCAAGAAAATTAATGTTTTAAAGGAGACTAAATAAACGTTTAACTTACTATCGTGGTCGAACGTGTCTGCCTGTTGATACTCTAATGCACAAAGTTTCCGTCTGAACATAGTCTGACAACGGCGAGTAAGAACTCATGCAGATTATTTCGCCGATGCTGCGTTTCACGTTTTCTGAAAGTAGGAAGTCAAAGGGAGATTACTCTAATTAAACAATGGCATAAAGGGCCTGTATCGCTCACTTACAGGGGTACAATGATTTCAGCGACAAAACGTTACAATTTGTAGGTGTAGGTAAATAAAACTTCCAGATGTGACGGGGAAATATCATTAAGTTCGAAAAAATAGTATCAAACAAGAAATCTAACGTCAAAGAACTAAGCTGCTAAAATACATGCAACTTCGCTTGCCAATATTCAGGCAGAGTTATCGTACAGATTTACCCTTGGCTAGCGAAGTTGAATGTACATATAGCTCTACCGTAAATGGGATTACTGTTTCGGGGTCTTTATTTTGATATTGTTTTACAAAGTTATATGCGACATAAATGGGCAAAAATTTTGACATGTTATTTATTCTTATGTAATCTATTGAAAACCATACCATTTGAGAAATTCAGCTGTGAAAATTATTCAAAACATGATGCATTTTAAACATATCTTACAATACCGAATTTAAACAATGCAAACGTTCTTGTTTTCATACCTTATGCCTAACTAATAACAGTTAAAATGTGAAATGAAATGGTAGACCACAACTTGGCTTCGTGTTTTGACCTAGTCCGCTAAACTTGTCTATATTGTTAGTTATTTTTTTTGTGTAATATGTATGTGTTAGGCAAAAATGACAAATAATATAAGCAGGTTAAGGACTAGTTTTGACCGTATGTACACATTGTATCGCATTTTAGATGGAAATATATAGATTTTTGGCAGTACTGTCAAAATTCATTTTGAGCAATTATTTGTACTTGTAAAGTTAAAATTTATGCATTGTAAGTATTGCAATTCTCAAACTGTTGGCAACTTTTGATAGTAAATAAGGTAAAAAAACTTTTCTTGATTCTTGAGTATGATAGAAAATTAACTTTAATATTAGAGAAGTTTTCATAATCAGTAGCTTTGTATTAACTAATTCTTTACTGATATTGAAAAGACAAAGTCTAATGAAGTGGCCACTGCAACCATGGTGGACACTCATGTACTGTCCCCATGAATCCTTGTTTACCAATTTTCGTTGATAATGGAATATTTCTTATTATTATGATTATTTCTTTGGATTTCCATACCTCTTCAAAATAAAGATCATGGCTTTAGGGGTTACACCAAACTTCTTGGATTTCTAGGGGGGGGATTCAAACCCCTTTTTCACATGATCTATAGCTAGACTGCACTTAGCTACGTTATATTATCAACTTGGCTTATAAGCAATATTTCAACACATTTTCTCTGGCTTTCTATAGGAAATCTCTGAATACTATAGGACCAATCAACAGATGAGGGTATATTTTACCCGGCTGTCGTTGGCCACGAGAGTGCCCACCGACCATTTTAGAGGTTTTAGGGATCTACATCAAACATCTGTATAGCTCATACACTACGTACATATATAGACTGGCTACCAGTCTCTAGAATATTAAACAAATCACTAAAAATTGGCTTGATTATTTTTGTCTCTACTACATGCCTGATTCTAAGTTTTAAACTAGGGGGAGATAATCTAGTAAAGAACTCTGCTGAGAAAGTCTTATCAGCAACTTAGGGTCTGGTGGCCAGTCTACGCACATATAATACGACCCTTTATACACTATGCAGAGTATAATTTTTCACCGAAATAATCTTGACCACTAATCTTGTGTGTGTGTGTGGGGGGGGGGGGGTTACTCATATAAAGCCTGTCAACTGCAATGCGGGAGAAAGCGCGTGAGCGAAACTTTCAACAGCTTAACTCATGAGTTAGAGGTATACATGTAGTGATTAATCTAAAAAACCATTGCCGTCCTAACGGATATGGCGATAAGAGTTAACAATATAATCTAACGAGCAGTAGTTAATATAGCTCGAGGCTCGAAGGAACGCTTCATATCGAGATCAATCTTCTACGCAAAACTTAATTTATAGTCATTGAACTTTCCATTTGACAAACTCATGGTACTGTATATATAGCTATTAGTAATGAATAAGCCTATTGATTGAAGGTGTGAATTCTAATCACCATTCAATTATAATTTAATTAACTAAAATAAAATTCTATAAATAAAAACAATAAATAAGAAAAAATATGATAAATGAACGCATAGACCTTCAATGGAAATGTTTACGCTTGAAATGAAAGACAAAAAAACTCTACTCAACTATCAAACTGTTGAGTTTTATAATCCCATTGTACATGGACTCCTGGCCCCGGAGTGAGAGGAGGGAGGTATGGGTGCCTTTGTGACGAACCACAGATTTTGACAGCTTCAATGGGTTGATATATACATACATTAACCCGTTAATAAGCCAGACACCCAGCTGAGCACACATCAGAACTTCCGATTCTAAACACAACTCTGACCCTAGTTTTGGTGAAAATGTGCCAGGCATACGCGTGTTGCTCATCTACCGCGCAGCCAATCAGTGTGGCAGCCTCGGGAGACTTCGAGTTAGGGGGGAGTCCGCGCGAGCTAAGCAGATTACCACTAATATCCTCTATTTATAGATTAGAACCAGCTCTTCGCTCATGGATTAACACCGAACCCACGCTATTGGAACATCGAAACTTATAAAACTAGACAATGGAGCCCGGGAATTTACTTCTAAATTTACTGTTACTATTTCTGTGTAATTTTGGATCTGTTACCAAAGCCGTTCCTATTAAGTTTTTGTTTCCGTTTGGAGAACAACGTGGGGATAAGTTCCTGGATGCCGGGGACGACTTAAGTTCGGATGAAGTACCTCTTACTGTACCGATTGTGTTCTACGACAAAACCTATTATAGTATATACGTAAGTATTGCAATTATTCTCTATGGGTATATTCGCCTATTTAATATCTCTATAGTGGTCTACATGTACAGCCCGTCCCAGCATCATCTTCACGATAAGCAGTCAGCATCAGTACCATCTCCAGCCTACAAACACAAACAATCTCCGACACTCGGGGCTCGTGTCGGGGTGTTAACATGTACATGTACATTTGTTCATTATGTATATTTTGTATATGATTCAATTTACACCCCAAATTTCCCTATATACGTCACGTAGTATCAGATTTGTATTATACATGGACATTCCACAGGCTTAGTCGGTAGATAACTGGTCAGGAATGAGGTGATCTTCAATGTAAATACAAGTCACCATGATCGTCCTATAAATAGTTGTGTATGTAAAGGATTCACGAAACACGACACCATTCTCATTTGTAATTGGACGGCGATGATGTGGAAATTAGAGAGGTATATAATGTAGTGTAAGATTTCAGATGATAGTCCATTGCCTTCGTTTACATTTCAAGTGGTATCGCAATTAAAATAGTGTTTAGAATGATTTCAGACGGTAGAATAGATAATTGATTTCTGCCTGAAAAAAACTATGTCAGTGTCTCTATACACCCAATGTTACTCTACTGGTCTCCCTAGACACCCCGTCGACTCTACTATCTCCCTAGACACCCGTAGACTCTACTGTCTCCATATACACCCCGTAGACTCTACTATCTCCCTAGACACCCCTAAGACGCTATACTGTCTCCCTAGACACCCCGTATTACTCTTCTGTCACTCAAGTCACCCTGTAGTACTCTTCTGTTTCTCAAGACACTCTATGGTACCCTACTGTTTCCCAAGATACCCCATGGTACTCTACTGTCTCCCTAGATACCCCATGGTACTCTGCTGTCTCCCTAGACACCTCATTGTACTCTATTGTCTCCCTAAACACCCCATGGTACTCTTCTGTCTCTCAAGATACCCAATGGTATTCTACTGTCTCCTTAAACACCCCATTGTACTCTACTGTCTTATTAGACACCCCATGATACTGTCTCTCTATACACCCTATTGTACTCTGCTGTTAGTCTACTGTCTTCGTACACAGTAGATATACTTTTTAGTCCGTTCCACTGATTATCTACCGTCTCCCACAATACCCTTTTAGTCTACGTTCTCACAAAATACCCCGTTAGTCGGTTGTATTACAAGATACGCCCTGTTAGTCAATTACCATTTGTTAGTCTACTTTGTCATTTATCAAATGATACATCTTTTGTCCATTATAATTATCTCCCTTGGTTAGTTAACAGTCTCCCAATATACTTCCACCCTTTTGTCTACTGTCTACCAAGATACCCACATTTGGTCTACGTTCTATCAAAAATACCCTCTTTTAGTTTACTGTCTCCAAAGATACTCCAACCCTTTTGTCTACTGTCTCCCATTGTACCCCAACCCTTTGTTCTGCTGTCTCCAAAGATACTTCCCTTTTGTCTACTGTCTCCTAAGATACTCAAACCCTTTGTTCTGCTGTCTCCCAAGATATCCCAACCCTTTGGGCTACTGTCTCCCAAGATACTCCAACCCTTTTGGCTACTGTCTTCCAAGATATCACAACCCTTTGTTCTGCTGTCTCCAAAGATACTTCCCTTTTGTCTACTGTCTCCTAAGATACTCAAACCCTTTGTTCTGCTGTCTCCCAAGATATCCCAACCCTTTGGGCTACTGTCTCCCAAGATATCCCAACCCTTTGGGCTACTGTCTCCCAAGATACTCCAACCCTTTGGGCTACTGTCTCCCAAGATACTCCAACCCTTTGGGCTACTGTCTTCCAAGATATCACAACCCTTTGGTCTACTGTCTCCCAAGATACTCCAACCCTTTGGTCTACTGTCTCACAAGATATCCCAACCCTTTGGCCTACTGTCCCCAAAGATACTCCAACCCTTTTGTCAACTGTCTCCCAAGATACTCCAACCCTTTGGCCTACTGTCTCCAAAGATACTCCAACCCTTTGTCAACTGTCTCCCAAGATACTCCAACCCTTTTGTCAACTGTCTCCCAAGATACTCCAACCCTTTGGTCTACTGTCTCACAATATATCCCAACCCTTTGACCTACTGTCTCCCAAGATACTCCAACCCTTTTGTCAACTGTCTCCCAAGATACTCCAACCCTTTGGCCTACTGTCTCCAAAGATACTCCAACCCTTTGGTCTACTGTCTCACAAGATACTCCAACCCTTTGCTTGGTCTACTGTCTCACAATATATACCAACCTTTTGGCCTACTGTCTCCCAAGATACTCCAACCCTTTTGTCTACTGTCTCCCAAGATACTCCAACCCTTTTGTCTACTGTCTCCCAAGATACTCCAACCCTTTGGTCTACTGTCTCACAAGATATCCCAACCACTTGGTCTACTGTCTCACAAGATACACACGTCTTCCCTGTTAGTCTTCTGTCTCCCTATCACTCCTGTCATTTTTCGTTTTCTCTTAACCTCCAATTGTTAGTAATTTATCTCTCAAGATACACAATCTTTGTTATAGTCATTTTCTCTGGCTACCCGAAGGACCCAGACATCTATGACTCGCTGACAATGTGTACATATACTTTGAAATATATGTACATGAACTCCGAAGTGTCACTTACAATACCAATTTATAACTATGGTATATACGAGTACATGTACTGTGTTTTAGTAAATGTCATCCCTTTATTGCCATTAAGACCTAAATTTTAACGACTTTTTTGACCTACCTAGTATCACGGAGAGAAGACAAAAAGAGTTCAGTTGTGAACACATGTACGTTGCGCGTAATTAATGAACCAAATCACCTGACTTATATATTGATGATTGTTGTTGTAAATACGTGGGTACTAATGAATTAATTGGAGCCTGGTACAAACAGTGTCAAATCTAGCCCCTCAGCAGCCGTAACAATGTCGGTCTGTTTCTGATCACTTAATGGCAGAGGTCATTGTCCCTCTAGTCTTATACCCACCGTCGTGACAGTGTGGGTACTGTCTGGCTCCACATCAAAGGTTAGGGAACGTTTAACACTAACGGCCTGTACCAGCCATCATTATCAATCACATCCATAACATCATTATATTTGGGTACGTTACACTTGTTCCGACACACATGGCTAGTGTTCTGTGAGGAAGAACTACTCTCGCAACACAAAAACAGAGGATCGCGGGCTTCAAACCGGAAGTGGCTGCTGAGAGGAGGAGGCTGAGACATGACCTCGCAATGCTGTAGCATCATATAGAATTCTAAAGGGACAAATCACCAAAACACTCGTGCGAAACCAGAAGTGATTCTTGGCAACGATAAATGAGTAAACCACGTGTATTCTTATACTAGCTTGATTCATGTAATAGTTATATTAATACAATATGGACGTCAATCAAAGATGTAAACCCCATCTATAGATTGTATCTAAATTTAACAACGATAAGATAGCCGGGCGATATGTGAACCAATGCTAGGTTAAAAAAGTGTGTAAGCACCGTGCATTTCCGTGGATTTTTCCCGTTTTGCTATGAAATATTCGAGCAATTCAGGTCATGTTTGAATGGATTGACGGATGACCTTATGATACATCTGTCCGGTCACTCAAAACATCCTGTTGACGCCGTGGGAACATTAACACTGTAATACTATACGTATGGCCAAATACACCAATAACACACATCCTCATTAGGATTGTGTTTGTTAATCTTCTTGAACGATTCAGTTGCTGTACCTTCTGACTTTGAGAGTATCTTCTACAGTACCCATAATAGGAATGAATGAATATCGACAAAAATAATGTGATTTTTCGCTCATTTTGGTGATTCCATAATGTATTTTTTTTATCAAAAATATTTTCCTTAAGGTTATTTTGTCGATAGACTGTTTTATTATTCATAAAAACATCACCACTCAAAGTGAAATTCGGGAGATACTTGCCCCAGACATGCCTATGTCGGTCCGGGCACCACATGGCCCCGGGTTTTCGACACGTGCTTGCTGTGAACCATTTGAAACTGATTATTCATATTACCATGTCAAGTCTTATCGTAGCAGGTGGCATGACTTTTAATTTGTATAACAAGAACCCGCAACCGTTTAAATTGGAAACAGGTGTGTGTATCTGATGGAGAGGCTGTGATGGCGAGCTGACCGCTATGGATGACCGCGGTGTTTTTTACGCGCGGTATGTTGACCGCGTAGCAAGTGTACATTATGTCTTCGTGACTGCAGTACAATATGTTTGTGTCGTTTCATACCACCACCAAAAATCAAATTACTTAGTTATATGGAGTGTATTAAGTTACAAGCAATTGTTAGAGAAAAGTAGAGTAGTTTGTTACTAAGTTACGGATGAGGAAACCATGACAACAACGGAAGCACATTCCGATTATACGTTATAGATGTTAAAGTAATGACGGAAATCTCCCGATAATACTATCAAACCTGCCTTAGCGACCACCTCTGTAAAAAGACCACCTGCTTCATAAGACCCCTTTTCTTTTAACTTTTCTAGGTTCCCAAACATTCAATTCTAACACAATTCAACCTGTGTATAAAGACCACCTGACTATTAAGACCATTTTCACTCTGTCTCTTAGGTGTTTGTATAGACAGGTTTGACTGCATTAAGTACAGACGGATTTCCAGATACCCTTGGTAGATTTGACGTGATATCTCCCGATTATTAATGGACGTTCTCGCGTGATATCTCCCGATTATGCTTGGCAGTTCTGGCGTGATATATCCCGATTGTCCTTAGCAGTTCTAGTGTGATATCTCCCGATTATCAATGTTAGTAAGTTCTGGTGTGATATCTCCCGATTATCAATGGTTGTTCTGGCGTGATATCTCCCGAATGTGTCCGTGGTAGTTCTAGCGTGATATCTTCTGAATATACTTGTATACGTGGTAGTTCTGGCAGTATTCTTTTTAGAGCTGACGGGAACGTACAGTAGTTCGATTATATTGTTTCGCTGTACGGAAGCTGGACATATTCCTGGACCGGAGTTTACGTATCTACATGTACTTTATATCTTGACAATGCTGTGAAGAACTTCTAATCTGTCCCGAGTTTGATTACCTGACTATGTTACTCTATTTTTTCCCAACAGGTGAACAACAACGGACATTTATCATTTGAATCAGAGCTACCGGTATATCAGGCCAATTTCGTGCTCCCCAATCGGTTTAAGTTGATAGCAGCGTTCCTGGCCGATGTAGACACAACATTCGCTGGATCAGTCTACTACAGGTGGGTGATTTATCTTGTACACGTCGTGTGTAAAGTGATGTATGCACATTTACCTATTGCAGCCATCTTCTATTTCCGTTCGTAAATCAACAGGACTGTAGGGCTTGTTACAATCTTCATAAGAAAACTTCTCTGATTTGGTCTAGATATGCTTCGATAAGAAGTTATCAAGGATGTTTAAATAAATTACCATAAACTTCATTATAAAAATTTAGTCATGACTTGGATGATAAATACTTGATACATTTTGTTTAAATTAATGTCCTTGGCCTTCATTCAAGATAACAGGGGCACAAATTATCAAAATCTTTCAACATTCTCAATAACTAGACCGTCCAGAGACTTTATGACACAATGTGTACATGCTAGAATGAAATGCCTTGAAGTTTATATTAATTTGAATGACATTGACCTATATTCAAGGTCAGGGGCAAAATCTTGTCAATGGCAACGAGATCCAGAGACCGTCTTTTAGTCAAAATATCATGGTTATGAATAGTCCGCTAAACCTGCCTATATCATTAGGCTTTTTTACTTTTTTTTTTTGGCCTAATATATATAAATTGAAAAAGCCTAATAATGTAGGCAGGTTTAGCGGACTAGGTTATGAAGGCTATGAAAGATTGCTCACATGATTGACTTTCATCATCATTTAAGGTCACAGAGGTCAACTGCACTTCTTATAAATAACTAGGTCCAGTCATCCTTGGTCAAGTTATAAGTATAAATCTATTGTCTCACTGGTTGTCCTGTTATTGTGTATATGTTCATGTCAAAACGCTGTGCTTTTGTTTCAGGAGAGAAATTGATATAAGCTTTTAGCTTGTTTTCCCATCCTAGCTGTCTGTATGTATTGGTGTATATGTATGTATACCTTTGAATAAAAAACATTGTTAAAAAACCCAAAAAAAACCTAGGTCCAGTTACCTAATATTAGGCTTAAAACTACTGCGATGAAGAGCTATCAAAATTGTAAGCAAACAGTCATGACCTTTATTTTATGGTTTGGATGACCCAGATACCTAAATATAAGACATGTATGTGGCGTGATCAGATGAAGTTACTTTTTATTGAATTTCAAAGCAATATCATCCAATAACTATGAGTTCAGAGAGCTGCCATTATACTGGTAGCATTTTCAGTTAAAAACTTTATTAAAACGATGGCATTGGCCAACCCTTACTTTTAAGGTCACTGGACTTCAATCAGAAAAATTATCTGCTGAGATATGATAAATCAGGGCCTCTAATTAATGCAACCTATTTTATTGTACCACATATTATATATACCTAATATTTATCAGTGTATAAACTGCTGTCTACAAAACAGTGGAGTCTAGCCACATTGTACCATAGATTACATGTAGGATGTGTGTTCTCTCCTGTGTTAGACATTCCAACAAACCTGTGCTGGTATGAGAACCCCTATGAGAACCCCTGGATACTGAGGCTGAAGCAGCTCTGTTGACAAGGGACGCCATCTGTTTACCAAATGGCCCAGAACATGTATTTGGTGGATAACACACATTGAAAATTCTTTTATGTAACAACTCACATTTGTTGCTGCTTTGTACAAAGTGCTGAAGTATTATATCTGATATATTGTATGCACTTAATGTCATGATTTGCATGGTGAATTAGTACATTACATTAAACAGAGTGACCAGAAGGTTTGGAAGGTTGTAAACTAGTGGTAGAATATTTTGACATTTCATAAGAAGGCATGGGTTTCTATGGTGTACAAAAATGTAGAAATAACAGCCGAAAATACAGGATCAAAGTTAATTGATGTTATTGAAAATATCAAAAGTTTGATTTTCAAATTGTAAATACTGACTCCTGGCTATTGGTTTGTGTTGAGTTCTATGAGATTGATATCATATCTAA
Organism: Argopecten irradians; assembly: GCF_041381155.1. NCBI lineage: Eukaryota > Metazoa > Mollusca > Bivalvia > Pectinida > Pectinidae > Argopecten > Argopecten irradians. The sequence goes on from NC_091136.1 coordinate 54,514,483, forward strand.
TATCACATATAAGTTAGTCTTCATCACATGTATATAAGTTTTGCTTTCAAAATTTTCAGAAAATTATCAGATCAATCAAGTTGTGAATGGTTTACAGATGTACATTTTCCTATGCTAATCATTAATCAACATCAAAAGTGGTTGTCATTTGATTCCATAGGCTAACCAGAGTGATATGTAGGGGAGATAAATCTGTTATTGAACAGTAGTCAGAGATCTGGATGTTTGACTTATGTTTGTATTATTGTACTTCCTGTTGAAGAATGGCATGTTGTACATGTTGAATCAACCCATCATACTGGACAAGTTAATTTAAATATTACAAATAAGTAATGAAAAACACCTTGCTCATGCTGGAATTCAAACCATTGATTTCTCATGGCAATCATTTTGTAGTTAGACAATGGAAAACAATTCTCAGAAACAAGAGCTGGTTACTAGCTTTTTACCTCTTGTACTGTTCCCTCATTATCAAAGTTTCCAACTAGTTAGTTGACCACAAACCAATGCATATTATTTACAAGTTAAATCTTCCATAGCTTTTACTCAAATCTGTAATAGGAAGGAATTCTGGGACTCAAACTATAGTCTTTATTCAACCATCAACTTTTAGGAGAATTCTCACTAATCTTAGTTAGGCTACAAAGTAGTACTTAACAAAATAATCAAATGCCAGGAAATTTGTCATTTGTCATAAGTGTAGATTATTTATATTTACAGAGAATCTACAGAGACGGCTTTACTACAAAAGGCTGCCCAGGACATCCAGGCCCAATTTGAAGGATTTGACACCTACATCCCTCAAACCCTGTTTATAGTGACATGGGACAATGTTGGCTTCTATAGGACAAATGACTCAGCGGTAAGTTAGGACTGTATTGGGACTAACATTACAGTTAATATGGAATTTGTTAATGCTGTAACTAACACAATAATTCAGATGCTGAAAAAGATGTAAGTTGGAACCAAGGATAAAATTAAAAAGATAAGATTGATCCCAGAAATAATTCTCTAAGGTCAAGTTCTATGATCTTGAATGTTATCAAATGGTAATATGGGGATGAAGTTAGGTACAAGGGAAGTAAATTGAATACACGTATATCAAAAACAGTGTTAATATATGACAAGTAATGTTTCTAGAACTGTATGTTTTAGATTGGTAGTCATGTCAGGAGTTGTTAATTTACACTGTACCAATAATACTTCTTTTTTGTTTTGTTTCACAGTTAAATAGTTTCCAAATAGCCATTGCTACTGATGGGGAAAGTTCCTTTGCCTTTTTCTACTATCTCGATGATGGGATTAGATGGATCCGAAGTTCCGGGAAACTGCAACAGAGTGACCCACCAGCTCAGGCTGGGTTTGACTCTGGAGAGGGACGCGTTCATACTAAACTACCCTACTCAGGCACAGAGGAAGTTCGCCGACTTGCTCAGTAGGTGGAAAATGTTAAGAAAAGTGTTTAACTCAGAAATGTCCACTGCCCACCAGACCCGAAATTGTTGAGACTCAGCAGAATTGTATTAATAGATTATTGTGCCCCTAGTCTAGACATATCTAGAGACAAAAGTTAGTCAACACAGTGACAATTTTAATATTCTAGTGACCGGTGGTCAGTCTATCAGATATTACACAGATAAAGTACTCATACAGTACTGGTATATAACACGGATATTAATTCTACTTTGTAGGGAATCTAACGTAGGCATGGATGGAGTGTGGATGTATAAGATTGGTAACACACTAGGAGATGATATCAAAGGACCGGGAGATGAGGATGGTGATGGTGAGTTATAACTGATATTTATACTGTTTTAGCCTGTAATTGTCCCACATACTGACGGATAACTACTGCTGGATAAACTTGTGTATCCGTTAATACAAAATGCTTTATCCATCAATACAAAATGCTTTATCCATCAATACAAAATGCTTTATCCATCAATACAAAATGCTTTATCCATCAATACAAAATGCTTTATCCATCAATACAAAATGCTTTATCCATCAATACAAAATGCTTTATCCATCAATACAAAATACAATTATAGCTTTATCCATCAATTATAGCATTTCCATGATTAGGTCGATGCATGTTTATTGACCCAAAGAAAAATTATCGACCGAGGACGTAGTCAAAGGAGGATTTAGTCCGAGGTTGATAATTTTTCTTTGGGTCAAAGAAAAAACGCGTAGTCGGTTGACCGAATGTCAAAATGCTATCAATTGTTTCAAAATCATTTGAATTGAATTGTTTTTCTTTACAAGCAATAAATAAAAAGACATACAACAATCTAGTGTATACATCCGCATTTGTATTTCAGGATATATCACCAGAAATTGAATGAGTAAATATCAAAATGATCACACCAATGATACGAGGATTAAGATACAGTTTTCCTATTAATCCTGATTTCCAGATACATCTACAGTAGTTTTCATAGTTCTCAAAATCCGAAAAACGACGTGTATAGCTTATATTACTGTCTAAATAAAAGCACCGCCCTTATGTGTATCATAATTACATCTTTGCATGTTTCATTTCTCATCAAGACTACCGGCAGAGAGGTAAACCCGTCTATCTATCATTCGCTGTGTTCAACGAAAATGTGCTACCAAAAAAATCGGCATCTTAGAAATGCTTAATTTATAAACATTATAATGCATGTCGCATTCAAACGCTGAAATGACTTCAATACTTTAATGCACTGAATCGGGAAATCCCTATCTATTTATAGTCAGATCGGTCAATCAACTTTTTTAAATCAACTTTTATCAGTCGATCATTGTTTTATAGGGGGTCATGTGGGGTACTGACGTCCAATGAGATTGGCGGAAAAACCAAGAAAAATAATAAAATGCATTACCTATCAATATCAAAATGCTTTATCCGTCAATATGAAATGCTTTATCCGTCAATCCGATTTACTTTAATTTGTTCCATATCTAAAGGAAGTATTTCTAACTTGACCCTGAACGTTAGCCTTCATGTAATTGTAATGTCATTCTGTCCTGCCAGTCCTTTACATCTTATTCACAAGAATTACATCTGTTTAATGATATTAAACTCCAGTAGTGCAGTTGTAAAATTTTCTTTCGGAATGATGATTTTTTTCCCAGCATTTCAATGTCTTTTTACACTCCAAATTTTAATTAAGCCTCTTTTCTTTGACAGTGGTAATCTTTGACCCGGACACAGCCTCACAGATCTGCCAGAGGGAAGGCACACACCCGCAGTGTCACAGCAGTGCTCGCTGTCTGGATTATGCTCTTGGTATCTGTTGTGCTTGTATACCACCTAGTTATGGCAATGGACGCAACTGTCTGACATTTGGTAAGTGTACTTACAACATTTTAGCCTTGCTTGGTTCAGTAATTACCATATAAGGAAATGTGGTATACATAAAGAGTCTGTTTTACCTAAAACTTCATCTGCATGATACAGGGTGAGTAAGGCATTCTTGTTTTTGTAGTCGGGTAATTTCACAGGCACCTCACTGCTAACATAAACCTGTTAGACAACCTCTTTCATAACCTAGACATACACTGTACAAAGGTTACCAATATGCAGGAGAGAATTTTCTACTAGTCTGTGTTCATTGTACCCATTATCTGTAAAAAGGTTTTCTATTATATTGTGAGCTATTTAGAAGTAATGGTTGACATTCCGTTTACAGAAGCTCCACAGAGATTGAATGGTAAAGTGTTTGGAACCCTCAATGGTATCTCCATTGATAACCTGGACATGCATGCCTATGTGGTGACGTCCGATGGCCGTGCCTACACCGCTATCAGTCAGGTTACACCGGAGCTTGGAGCCCTCATGCTCACACTGAACACCATCGGAGGAATCATTGGTTGGATGTTTGCCCTCCCCAATGGCCCCCTGGCCCGCAACGGCTTCATGATCACAGGTAAAGCATGATCACATTTTATCTCCATAATTCAGATCTAAAATACATTAGCTATAATGAAATGTTGCAATCATAATATTATCATAGTTACATTTTACCTGCCTACTGTCATTTGAATGGTGAGATTACTACATTGTTACATAAAATACTACAGATATGAATGTAAAAGTTGTACAACCTATCTTCATCACAATGTCTCCATATGGGCTAGAATGACTGCTACTGACATGTACTTTAAGTGGAACATGTAATAGAACAATGTCAACATTTCTAATATTTGATGCTTTACTTTCAATATACTTATACAATTTTATTATGTGTACATGATACAGGTGGAGAGTTTAACAGGACTGCGGTCATTTCTTACCAGAGTGGTGAGGTGGTCACTCTACGTCAAAGATTCTTTGGTCAAGACACACTTGACCAGACAGGTCTGGAGACACAAATTAGTGGAGTGGTCCCCGAGGTGGTCAATGGAGGAAAGGTCACTATTGGTGACTACAAGGAGGAATATGTACACACTGGTCCAGGTAAGTTATCTCCCTTTAACATTGACTATATAACAGACAAGGAGGAATGTGTACACGCTGGTCCAGGTAAGTAATCTCCCTTAACATTGACTATATAACAAACAAGGAGGAGTGTGTACACACTGGTCAGGGAAAGTTATCTCCCTTAAATATTGACAATATAATAAACAAGGAGGAATGTGTACACGCTGGTCAGGGTAAGTTATCTCCCCTTAACATTGACTATATAACAAACAAGGAGGAGTGTGTACACACTGGTCAGGGTAAGTTATCTCCCCTTAACATTGACTATATAACAAACAAGGAGGAGTGTGTACACACTGGTCAGGGAAAGTTATCTCCCTTAAATATTGACAACATAACAGACAAGGAGGAATATGTACACGCTTGTCAGGGTAAGTTATCTCCCCTTAACATTGACTATATAACAGACAAGTAGGAGTATGTACACACTGGTCAGGGTAAGTTATCTCCCTTTAACAATGAATATAATACAGACAAGGAGGAGTATGTACACACTGGTCAATGTAAGTTATCTCCCCTTAACATTGAATATATTACAAAAAAGGAGGATGAATATGTTACAGAAAAGGAGAAGTATGTACACACTGGTTAGGGTAAGTTATCTCCCCTTAACATTGACAATATAACAGACAAGGAAGAGTATGTACACACTGGTCAGGGTAAGTTATCTTCCCTTAAATTGATTGACTATATAACAGACAAGGAGGAATATGTACACGCTGGTCAGGGTAAGTTATCTCCTTTTAACATTGAATATATAACAGACAAGTAAGGAGTATGTACACACTGGGCAGGGAAAGTTATCTCCCTTAAATATTGACAATATAACAGACAAGGAGGAATATGTACACGCTGGTCAGGGTAAGTTATCTCCTTTTAACATTGAATATATTACAGACAAGGAGGAGTATGTACACACTGGTCAGGGTAAGTTATTCCCCTTAACATTGAATATATTACAAAAAGGAGGATGAATATATTACAGAAAAGGAGAAGTATGTACACACTGGTTAGGGTAAGTTATCTCCCTTAACATTGACAATATAACAGAAATGTACACACTGGTCAGGGTAAGTTATCTCCCCTTAACATTGACTATATAACAGACAAGTAGGAGTATGTACACACTGGTCAGGGTAAGTTATCTCCCTTTAACATTGAATATATTAAAGACAAGGAGGAGTATGTACACACTGGTCAGGGTAAGTTATCTCCCCTTAACATTGAATATATTACAAAAAAGGAGGATGAATATATTACAGAAAAGGAGAAGTATGTACACACTGGTTAGGATAAGTTATCTCCCCTTAACATTGACAATATAACTGACAAGGAAGAGTATGTAAACACTGGTCAGGGTAAGTTATCTCCCCTAAACATTGACTATATAACAGACAAGGAGTATTACACACTGGTCAGGGTAAGTTATCTCCCCTTAACATTGATTATATGTTCACTATGTTTAGTTATCTCCCTTTAATAGAGACATATAAGTAACAAAAGAATAGTCCAAAAATGTCAGCAACTTCCCTTGACAAAAATCACTAACTCTGGTATGTGGAGCATTATGATGGCAGTTACTAGCAAGATACCATGGTAACATTGACAATATCACTGGATATCGTGATTTCTTTGCTTCTATAATCTATGGTGTATGGTATGCATTACCATGACCAGGACACCTACTGTCATTGAGAGCTAAGGTCAGGGCCTCTAAAGTAACCACAACTTCTCTGTGTCAAAAGCTTTGTAATCAATAGTGATGGCAGGACGATGAATACACTTCATAAATAAGATATTTCTTTGTTTATTTAGGTGTGATTACATCCACTTCCACACGGACCTACCTTGTGGATGGTGTCGCGTACCAGTACACATGGAACCAGACCATCATGTTTAAGGAGTGTGTCTATGACCCTGAGCCACAAAGGGACACAATGAGGCTGAGCAGCAAACGTAACCGAGTCATTTACGACAACCTCAATGAAATTCTGCGATATGCCATGACAAACACAATAGGTGCATTAACAGGTTAGTATAAACAGACAAGGATGGGGAAAAATTGTAAATGTTCTCTAAATTTAAACTTCAGTTAGGCTTATATACAGACACATGTAATCTTTAACCTGTTTCACCAAGTATTTCTTTGCTCCAAAAAGCCAGACATCTCCTTTAACATTTATGCTAACTCACAATGATATCATTGTTCTTGGCGGTGAATATCTATAAAATAAAGCAGAAACCAAACATATTTTCATAATGTCATCAAAATTGACTTTTCTAGCTAAACAACTTGTTTAACAAATTCCCTAATCAAAACATTCATGGTTTTGAATGAGTCCTGATATTGTTTTGTTTGTAGGCACTGACCCATGTCGCAATCCTGAGGAGGTGTGTGGTCAGTACTCCGAGTGTATTCCTGATGGATCCTCCTTTACTTGCTCCTGTCTGTCAGGATTCCAGGAGGTCAGCGGATCTTGTCAAGGTCAGACATATTATTATATTCATGACTGGGTTGACTGAAAATTCAGATGTCAGCAATATAATCTAGTATTGTATCTGTGTAACATTTAATCTATTCTCCACAGACATTGACGAATGTGACAGGGTGGCATGTATTGCTTAGTGTCTTCGGCAGCATTCTTCAGTGATATAGCACTAAAAATTCCACTGTACAAGAAGACACAACACAAATATACCACAGTCTCCCAAAACACGCACCTCGCACACATACACGCAACACACCGCATACATGGGAGGCTGTCCTTACATGACCCTAGCTGTTAAAAGGTCGTTAATTTATCAAAAAAACTATCAAACAAACATTTAATCTATTCTCCACAGATACTGAGGTGTGTAACATTTACCTTGTTCTCCACAGATAGTGACGAGTGTAACATTTACTCTCTTCTCCACAGACATTGACGAGTGTAACATTTACTCTCTTCTCCACAGACATTGATGAGTGTAACATTTACTCTCTTCTCCACAGACATTGATGAGTGTAACATTTACTCTCTTCTCCACAGACATTGACGAGTGTAACATTTACTCTCTTCTCCACAGACATTGACGAGTGTAACATTTACTCTCTTCTCCACAGATATAGATGAGTGTAACATTTACTCTCCTCTCCACAGATATTGATGAGTGTAACATTTACTCTCTTCTCCACAGATATTGACGAGTGTAACATTTACTCTCTTCTCCACAGACATTGACGAGTGTAACATTTACTCTCTTCTCCACAGACATTGACGAGTGTAACATTTACTCTCTTCTCCACAGATATTGATGAGTGTAACATTTACTCTCCTCTCCACAGATATTGATGAGTGTAACATTTACTCTCTTCTCCACAGACATTGACGAGTGTAACATTTACTCTCTTCTCCACAGACATTGACGAGTGTAACATTTACTCTCTTCTCCACAGACATTGACGAGTGTAACATTTACTCTCTTCTCCACAGATATTGATGATGAGTGTAACATTTACTCTCTTCTCCACAGACATTGACGAGTGTAACATTTACTCTCCTCTCCACAGCTATAGACGAGTGTAACATTTACTCTCTTCTCCACAGATATTGATGAGTGTAACATTTAATCTCTCTTCTCCACAGTGTACATTTGACGAGTGTAACATTTACTCTCTTCTCCACAGACACTGACGAGTGTAACATTTACTCTCCTCTCCACAGATATTGACGAGTGTAACATTTATCTCATTCTACGAATGATCCTCTTCCCACCATAATCTCTTCTCCACAGACATTGACGAGTGTAACATTTACTCTCTTCTCCACAGATATAGACGAGTGTAACATTTACTCTCTTCTCCACAGATATTGATGAGTGTAACATTTAATCTCTTCTCCACAGATATTGACGAGTGTAACATTTACTCTCTTCTCCACAGACACTGACGAGTGTAACATTTACTCTCTCCCACAGACATTGACGAGTGTAACATTTACTCTGTTCTCCACAGACATTGACGAGTGTAACATTTACTCTCCTCTCCACAGATATTGATGAGTGTAACATTTACTCTCTTCTCCACAGACATTGACGAGTGTAACATTTACTCTCTTCTCCACAGACATTGACGAGTGTAACATTTACTCCCCTCTCCACAGATATTGATAAGTGTAAGAATTGAAGTTAACATTTACTCTCCTCTCCACAGATATTGATGAGTGTAACATTTACTCTCCTCTCCACAGACATTGACAAGTGTAACATTTACTCTCCTCTCCACAGACATTGACGAGTGCATTGACGAGTGTAACATTTACTCTCTCTCCACAGTGTAACATTTTGTTCTCCACAGATATTGATGAGTGTAACATTTACTCTCCTCTCCACAGATATTGACGAGTGTAACATTTACTCTGCTCTCCACAGACATTGATGAGTGTAACATTTACTCTCCTCTCCACAGATATTGAGAGTGTAACATTTACTCTGCTCTCCACAGACATTGACATGTGTAACATTTACTCTCCTCTCCACAGATTGATTCTCACGATATGATGAGTGTAACATTTACTCTCTTCTCCACAGAATTGACGAGTGTAACATTTACTTCTCCACAGAATTGAGAGTGTAACATTTACTCTCTCTCCACAGATATTGATGAGTGTAACATTTACTCTCTCTCCACATGAATACAGTTTATATTTGTTCATCCCACAGAATGGAGTAACATTTACTCTCTCTCCACAGATATGACGAGTGTAACATTTACTCTCTTCTCCACAGACATTGAGAGTGTAACATTTACTCTCTCCACAGAAGAAGTGTAACATTTACTCTTTACTTCTCCACAGATAGTGACGAGTGTAACATTTACTCTCTTCTCCACAGACATTGACGAGTGTCTTCACAGAATGTTACATTACTCTCTCCACGATATGACGAGTGTAACATTTACTCTCCTCTCCACAGATATTGATAAGTGTAACATTTACTCTCCTCTCCACAGATATTGATGAGTGTAACATTTACTCTCTTCTCCACAGACATTGACATGTGTAACATTTACTCTCTTCTCCACAGACATTGACGAGTGTAACATTTACTCTCTTCTCCACAGATATGAGAGTGTAACATTTACTCTCTCCACGAGTGTAACAATGTTTACATGCCTCCACAGATATAGTGACAAGTGTAACATTTACTCTCTCCACAGATATAGAGTGAGTGTAACATTTACTCTCTTCTCCACAGATATTGATGAGTGTAACATTTACTCTCTTCTCCACAGACATTGATGAGTGTAACATTTTACTCTCATTTACTCTCTCACAGATATTTTAGATATGAGTGTAACATTTACTCTCTTCTCCACAGACATTGACGAGTGTAACATTTACTCTCTTCTCCACAGATATAGATGAGTGTAACATTTACTCTCTTCTCCACAGATATAGACGAGTGTAACATTTACTCTCTTCTCCACAGATATAGATGAGTGTAGCATTTACTCTCCTCTCCACAGATATTGATGAGTGTAACATTTACTCTATTCTTCACAGATATTGACGAGTGTAATATTTACTCTGACCTTTGTGATGTCAATGCACGCTGCTACAATGTACCTGGGAGTTTCCAGTGCCAGTGTGAGCCTGGTTATCGTGGTGATGGACGTATTTGTACTCGTAAGTAGTCCCATTAATAATGATCACTGGTGCTACCATAGGATGCTGCTTATGTAAAATGATATGCTTCTGTGGATAGGAAATTTCTTAAGGAATGATAAGGTCTAAATTGGGAGATATTTCAGCTTTAAAAGAACATTAAAACTGTAACAGAACACCCTTTATTCCAGGTGAAGTACAGATGTGCGGAACTGATATTTGTCATGAGAATGGACGCTGTGTCTACAACAGCGACTTGGGAAAACCAATGTGTGAATGTCGCCAAGGATACCGTGGAGATGGCGTAACCTACTGCTCTGCTGGTGAGTTGTGTTAGGCCACATGGCCTGTTCTCATTACGTTTTGTCATCTGTTACCCATATGCAAAGCAAAAAGCAATTTAATCAGTTTATATTTCTGACTTCTTACTGGACCTTGGACTTTGTATATTTATAAAGTTTGATTTTTATCCAGAGTTTAACTGTAATGAGGTAGATGTTTGCCACCAAGATGCTGAGTGTGTCTACAATGACCAAGAGGACAAGTATATCTGTGAATGTAACGAGGGCTACAGCGGTGATGGCATTGTGTGTGAGAGTTATGGTATAGGTAAGATACAGTTATGAACAGGTGCAAATACTACAGGTGTATAGATACTTGTCTTTACTACAAACAACTAGCTTGGTAGAATACAGTTAATGTATTTTCTTTGATACTGTTCTGTTACCAGTAGAGTTTTATGATAGAGTAAAGAATAAAAAACTTGCCATTTTAAATTTAAAGGAAATTGAATTTCAACACTTTAAAATTTTGATCACTTTAAATTCTGTGATGAGGCTGTAAGAGTACAATAGGGTTTACCTTTGATACACAGGTTATATGTTTGTGACCAAAGCAATGTTAAAGATTCTCCACCACCGACAGAGCATAAACGATACTCATCATTTTTACCGCCGAGGGAGCATAAACAATAGTCATCATTTTAACAATTATTAGTGTTTAATTGTGTATTTGTATGTCTAATTAACTCAAAAAATAATATAAAATTATTTATTTTGCTTTTGGTGTATACCCAATCAGTACTTCATTCCATATAGGACATAGTGCCAGAGATTTTTTTTGGTATGCAATTAATTATTTTTGATATTTTTATATTGAAGTAAAATTAGAATTTCAAACTTTTCAATGTTGGTAATGATGTGTAAAGTAAGTATCTGAAGAAAAGTACTAAATCGTCTGTTCCTGTTTTTGATAGAGAAAAAAATACCATTTGTCAGTGGTGGAACATCTTTAACATTATACAAAATGATAAATTCATAGTTATCAAAAACTTCTAAAATAGAACTAAACGTTTTCTTGTCTTTCCTTTGGACAGACTCTGACTGCAGTCTGTGTAGTGCCGATGCTCAATGTGTGTTTGATCCTACCCGATTGGTGCGTTACTGTCAGTGTAACCCTGGATACTCCGGAGATGGGCAGACGTGTACACCTATCAGTAAGTGTTGTTTTAAGGACACCAGGTCAAATTTTTTCTCCGACATCTCTATAACCAAGAATTCTTTTGAAGCAGTGAAATGTGTTACGTTAATTGACCTGTAAGAAATCATTGAAGAATTTTCTAGAAAATAGTTTGTGAATTTTTGCATGTTTTGTTTTAACTTTTGAAAAGTCATTATTAATTATAAGGTGTGTGATATGTTATCTTTTAGCTGTCTTTACACAAGTTTTGTTTAACCTTTGAACTGTCACTGTTAATTCTGACCACTTTTGTAGCTGTCCCTGACCAGTGTTCTGACTGTCACCAGTACGCTCGGTGTGTGTACGATGACGCGGCCGGTCAGTACACCTGTCAGTGTTCCAATGGCTTCCAAGGAGATGGTTACTTCTGCTCTCCGATTGATTGCCGGACACAGCAAAACTGCAACATGTACGCTGATTGTGTTAATGATACAATCTTTGGAGGATTTAGGTGTCTATGTAAAAATGGCTACTCAGGTAAGCATTATATATAATATTCACAGAGACTTCTAAGGAATCACTGTATAACCAGTAATGTTTTGGGTCAATTTGTTATTTTCACTTAATGAGATAAATGATGAATTTCATCCTTCAGAATTTTGTGATTTTATTACAACATCTATGATACCATGATTATTTCACAGATATTTTTGCAACCATGATGATATTCAGCATAATTGTTAAATACACCACCCCCAAAAATAACCTGCTATAGTTCTACATCCATGTGTTAAAGCTGAATACAGATAGTTACTCCAAGGACTTTTTCCTCAGGTGATGGCGTTGTGTGCGAGCCTGACGATTGCAGTGTGGCAAGGAATTGTGACTACAACGCCCAGTGTGTACCTGATCCTCGCACCGATAGTCGGTATATGTGTCGGTGTAACCCTGGCTACGAAGGAGATGGAATGACATGCAGACAGAGAGGTAAAGAGATTTCTCATTCAACCTTTTTGTTGTGTGTTGCTTTTTATGTGACTTTATCATACTTCCACATTCACTAATGAGATATGTTATAGTTTATCTCACCTTGATTCTTTTTCTCTCTATCCTGATCTTTTCTCTCCATCCTGATCTCTATCTTTTTATGATGCAGTGACACCATGTAACCAAGTCTTTAACTGTGGACAGAATGCTGAGTGTGTTTACAGTCCTGATGACATGTCCTACAGATGTCGCTGCTCCTCGGGTTACGAAGGCAATGGACAAACATGTAGACCAAGAGGTACTACTCTCTTAGAAAATTGATTTTTTAAATCAAATATGAGAATGAAAAAAGATATATTTTAAAGAAACAAGCTAAGCTAAGAAAAGAAATATTTTTTATCTATTGATTTATTTTGATATTGAAATGGATTCTTATTTTTTTTTTGAATTGTGTGTCTTTGCTAGGTAACAACTGTCGGAGGGACCCCCGTGTCTGTGATCCTAATGCATCTTGTGTATTCAACGTAGACACATTCATTTGTGTTTGTAATGAGAACTTCAGAGGAGATGGCCTTCGTTGTATAGGTAGGTTCTCTCTGTAAACATTACAAAAGATTTTGGTTTGTTACACAATATGATATCAGTTTTTTCATTGGAACATAAGATAGGAATTGTATGCTGTAATGTTAAGAATCAGAATGCCTCACCCGTAGAATAATTCTGCCCTTGAACTTTTCAGCAATGGATGATGACAACAATTACTTGCTGTTCTCACGTGGCTACTCCATCCAACGTGTGCCTTACATGCCTAAAGATGATGACAAAGGAAAAAGAGTCCTTTATGTCCCAGGTACAGAGTTGTCTCCACTTTCATTAATTATCTCCCCTGACAAACAGTCCATTATCATAAAAATAGGGAATTGTATAATCACTGGTATATAGCCCTTTGAAATTCTGGTCTTACTGCTACAACAACCATTCTTTCCCTTTGGGAGGCCATATTAAAGAATTACCTCCCTTCTATGGCATTGAAGAATTATCTCCCTTGATATCACACATTGTGTACATGTAAGATTTCTGAATTTGGTTAAGATGGTGTGTAAAATATTGCACTTTCATGCAAGATGTTAAATTAACCAAAGTAAAGATACCTAGTTAGTTTTATGACCTAGAGTATCCAACACAAAGCTTGATTCAATGTGTATGCTGTAGGTCAGCTTGCCATTGGGATTGACTCGGACTGTGAGGACAGAACAATGTACTGGACAGATGTTAATAACGGACAGGTTCACCGTGCCAACCTGGATGGGACAGACTCCACACCAGTCGTCACAGGTAAGTCACTACTACTTCTATCAGACAATGGCTTGCTATAAATGCTGATCAATGTGTGATTTAAATTGCACTGGTTTTGTATATCAAGTTTAAATCTGTCTTTACAATAATCACCTTAATGTGTCGAGAGATGAAGACAAAATAGATTGTCATGTATGAGGAGCTAATTTGTGCTTATTATCATATGACAATTGATTACGTAGCTTAATGATACATTACTAGGTTTGAGCTCACCAGAGGGCGTAGCAGTAGACTGGCTGTCCAGGAATCTGTATTGGACAGACTCTGGTCTTGATGTCATTTCTGCCTCCAAACTAGATGGTACTTACAAAAAGGTTCTTGTCCAGGGAAACCTTGTCAACCCAAGAGCCATCGTCCTTGACCCATCAAAAGGGTAAGATTAATAAAGATATTTCTTTGCCAATTTTGTTATGTAAAGGTGTCATCACGATGCCATTGGCATGATATAACACAAATATGTGAATCGATCTCACTGCACTTTTTTTAACTGTATTGTATGGTTTTTGACCACACTCATTGACCTTGGCTGTTATGTGTAACATCTTACTGAACAATGTGACTCCAGACTGTATGTGACATCTGTCTACATTTCATGGCCTTTCACTCTACTGTATAACCTTGGACTATACAGTGTGTCCTTGGACTATACAGTGTGACCTTAGACTATACAGTGTGATCTTGGACTATACAGTGTGATCTTGGACTATACAGTGTGATCTTGGACTATATGGTGTGACTTTGGTCATTATACTGTGACCGTGAGCTACATTGTGTCCCCTTATGCCATCTCTAACTTCTTAGTTTTACCTGTATCTGAATTTGGTGACTAATACATGACCTCTGATATTTTGTAACCTTGAACGACACATTTGACTTTGGATTGGTTGATATGCAGTTTTTTTAGTGTATTGTGTGAGATTTGTGAGAGTGTATTGTTTCAGTATGATGTACTGGGCTGACTGGGATCGGGCTGGGGCTAAGATAGAGATGGCTTATATGGACGGAGAAGACAGGAAGATATTGGTCGACACTGATCTAGGATTACCAAATGGTCTCACCATTGACTTCCATACACAGCAGGTCTGCTGGGGTGATGCAGGTAAGATTTACACAATAGAACTCCAGGGGTACCATATACAGCAAGTCGTCCTATTGGTAATCTATTCCAGACTCATCTTCATCACTCCAGATGGCTGTCTTCAACTTTAGATATGGCAATTCAGCACTACAAAGCATTTACTCGGATATGATGTCCTAATCCATTAATAGGAGTCATGGATTTGCAATGCCTTTCGATCTATCCAAGGTATCCCTATTGGTGTTGTTTCCTGAATAACAATGTCAATGATACTAATTTGTATACATGGTGTAAGTAGAGGATCCTGTATAAAGACATTTCCTAGTATATCTGTGAAGAAACTGTACACTTTACATTCTGATGGAGTTATCTCCCATGTTGATCTATGCATGCTACATTGTGTTAAGTGTTTTATATGAATTGGTATTTGATATGGGAATGAAGTTTGGAACAAGTAACAAGTTGTATAAAGAGCACAAGTTTATAGTGTACAGTATACATATCTCCTTTGTGACATATATACCAACTTCTAAGTGATTTGTTACAGGTGTAAGAAAAATAGAATGTATACGATCAGACGGTATAGGAAGGAAAACTATTGTAGATACTGCAGCTTATCCATTCGACCTCGCAATGGTCAGCAACAACATCTATTGGTCAGACTGGACAGTGTGAGTAATGGTCACTATTTAAACATTACATAAAAAAAACTTATGAGACCTGTACATCATTTTTTGCTTTACAAAAATGCATATAAATGATTGTCTTTTGTCCATTTAATCATTTACACACACAAATATTGTTAATATAGTTTTGTTATGTATATTAATTCTAGGCCTGCTGTATATCTTTATAGTTTTATTAAACCATTATTTTATTCTAATATTTGCATAGATACAGCTATTAAATATAGTTATGTTTAAATTACTTCTTCATTAGTGTAAATGTAGTCTATTAGGAGATTTAATTCCAGAAAAGGAAACTTTCCATGAATCTGTGACTTCCTGTTTCCATTAATTTTCAAGTATGTTGATGTGGTACTTAAACAACACTTGTTGATTAAGCACATCTGACAGGAAACAGGTGTTAACTGCTTCATGAACATGGTTCAAAGGTCATATGGTATCTCATGTTGAGGAAAAGGTCTGTTTTGCTCATGATGGGTGCATGATCTAAATAATACGAAATTACAATGTAGTACATGTACCGTATTTTAGTCGGCTTATTAAAGTGTAATACATTTTCTATCAGAGATATGTAGTATTTTAATTTATAATGTCCAAGCCTCGATATCAAGTCATGTCTATAATGTGTTGTTTTATTTTATAACAGTCCAGGCGTACTCAGAGTTAGTCATAATGGCGGAGAGGTGGCCGACCCCCTCGATCTACCTGTAGGGGGCAATGGAAAGCTGTATGGTATAACAGCTGTAAGGGCTTCCTGTCCAAGGGGTAAGTAGACCACTGAACCTTTGATCACAGAGCCTTATGTCATCAGCCCTGTATCCTACCACTGACCCTATAGTCACCATCATTAGCTCTCTGTTTTATTGTGGTTCCAACTGTTATGCTTTGATACACCATATATATAACCCTGATCACATTACAGCTGAAAATAAGTATGAAATCATTGTAACTTTATTAATTTCCTCATCAGCCATCAATGCCTGTGCCCGCGACAATGGTGGTTGCCAGTACCTATGTTTGCCCACTCCTAATGGAGGACGTACCTGTGGTTGTCCTGACGATGTGGATCCTGCTGACTGTAACCTGGTGGCTTGAGGAGATAAAACTGGGTACAAATTGGGTATTAATATTGGGTACAGAGTGGGTATTTACTAAGTGCACAGGGTGGGCATTTATCTAGTGAACAGGGTGGGTATTTATCTGTGTACAGGATGGGTATTTACCTAGTGCATAGTGTTGGTATTTACCTAGTGTACAGGGTGGGTATTTACCTATTGTACAGGGTGTGTATTTACCTAGTGTACAGAGTGGGTATTTATCTAGTGTACAGGGTGGGTATTTACCTTGTGTACAGGGTGGGTATTTACCTAGAGTACAGAGTGGGTATTTACCAAGTGTACAGAGTGGGCATTTACCTAGTGTACAGGTTGGGCATTTACCTAATGTACAGGGTGGGTATTTACCTAGTGTACAGTGTGGGTATTTATCTAGTGTACAGGGTGGGTATTTACCTAGTGTACAGGGTGGGTATTTAGCTAGTGTACAGAATGGGTATTTACCAAGTGTACAGAATGGGTATTTACCTAGTATACAGGATGTGTATTTACCTAGTGTACAGGGTGGGTATTTACCTAGTGTACAGGGTGGGTATTTACCTAGTGTACAGGGTGGGTATTTACCTAGTGTACAGAGTGGGCATTTACCTAGTGTACAGGTTGGGCATTTACCTAGTGTACAGGGTGGGTATTTACCTAGTGCACAAGGTGGGTATTTACCTAGTGTACAGTGTGGGTATTTACCTAGTGTACAGAATGGGTATTTACCTAGTATACAGGGTGGGCATTTACCTAGTGTACAGGGTGGGTATTTACCTAGTGCACAGGGTGGGTATTTACCTAGTGTACAGGTTGGGTATTTACCTAGTTTACATGGTGGGTATTTATCTACTGTACAGGGTGGGTATTTACCTAGTTTACATGGTGGGTATTTATCTACTGTACAGGGTGGGTATTTACCTAGTGTACAGAATGGGTATTTATCTACTGTACAGGGTGGGTATTTACCTAGTTTACATGGTGGGTATTTATCTACTGTACAGGGTGGGTATTTACCTAGTTTACATGGTGGGTATTTATCTACTGTACAGGGTGGGTATTTACCTAGTTTACATGGTGGGTATTTATCTACTGTACAGGGTGGGTATTTACCTAGTGTACAGAATGGGTATTTATCTACTGTACAGG
This sequence comes from Argopecten irradians, assembly GCF_041381155.1. Classification (NCBI taxonomy): domain Eukaryota; kingdom Metazoa; phylum Mollusca; class Bivalvia; order Pectinida; family Pectinidae; genus Argopecten; species Argopecten irradians. The sequence goes on from NC_091136.1 coordinate 54,532,404, forward strand.
GTGGGTATTTACCTAGTTTACATGGTGGGTATTTATCTACTGTACAGGGTGGGTATTTACCTAGTGTACAGGGTGGGTATTTATCTACTGTACAGGGTGGGTATTTACCTAGTGTACAGAATGGGTATTTATCTACTGTACAGGGTGGGTATTTACCTAGTTTACATGGTGGGTTATTTATCTACTGTACAGGGTGGGTATTTTTACAGGTGGTATTTAGTTACATGGTGGGTATTTATCTACTGTACAGGGTGGGTATTTACCTAGTGTACAGAATGGGTATTTATCTACTGTACAGGGTGGGTATTTACCTAGTTTACATGGTGGGTATTTATCTACTGTACAGGGTGGGTATTTACCTAGTTTACATGGTGGGTATTTATCTACTGTACAGGGTGGGTATTTACCTAGTTTACATGGTGGGTATTTATCTACTGTACAGGGTGGGTATTTACCTAGTGTACAGAATGGGTATTTATCTACTGTACAGGGTGGGTATTTACCTAGTTTACATGGTGGGTATTTATCTACTGTACAGGGTGGGTATTTACCTAGTTTACATGGTGGGTATTTATCTACTGTACAGGGTGGGTATTTACCTAGTGTACAGGGTGGGTATTTATCTACTGTACAGGGTGGGTATTTACCTAGTGTACAGAATGGGTATTTATCTACTATACAGGGTGGGTATTTACCTAGTTTACATGGTGGGTATTTATCTACTGTACAGGGTGGGTATTTACCTAGTTTACATGATGGGTATTTATCTACTGTACAGGGTGGGTATTTACCTAGTGTACAGAATGGGTATTTATCTACTGTACAGGGTGGGTATTTACCTAGTGTACAGAATGGGTATTTATCTACTGTACAGGGTGGGTATTTACCTAGTTTACATGGTGGGTATTTATCTACTGTACAGGGTGGGTATTTACCTAGTTTACATGGTGGGTATTTATCTACTGTACAGTGTGGGTATTTACCTAGTGTACAGAATGGGTATTTACCTAGTGTACAGGGTGGGTATTTACCTAGTTTACATGGTGGGTATTTATCTACTGTACAGGGTGGGTATTTACCTAGTTTACATGGTGGGTATTTATCTACTGTACAGGGTGGGTATTTACCTAGTGTCCAGGCTGGGGATTTATCTATTGTACAAGATATATGTTCTATTTTCTACCTCTTTGAAATTATATATTTTAGTTCTATAAAAAAATATTACTTATCAGAGAACCTTTTTTCTGTCTTTTTGAAGCAGGAAGAAAACCTCAAAGCAGAGAAGTGACGAGAAGACTAGTTCCTGGATAGTTGAGGGGAGATGGAGACAATGTTTTACATCTCTGGGAACTTTATATGTTATCTTTTATTTGCTCAATGACATATCTGCTGGAATCACTCTGTGAACATCAAACAATATCAGTTTGTTACAAAGAACATTGAGTTGTTTGTAGCTTTGTCTCCATTGAATCTTTAGATGAAGTGTTAGAACAATGGAAGGTTGAATTGTTTTATCATCGATTGTCAATACAATCGTATATGAATAGTGAAGGTACTGTCGCTTCAATTCACACTATATTCTTGTGTATTACTTAAGTTCAGGAAAGCTTGTGATCAACTTTACTTGTCTCTCTCCAGTTATTCATGATTATCTCCCTTTCAATATAAAAATTAATTTCAAGTGTTCAGTGATCCTATATGAACTCCTCCCAAAAATTATTTGTATTTGTACAGATATTTTTGTACCGTATGTTAGTAGTCTCTTTTACTAAAGTGCAAACATTGTACATGTTATGATATCCTGCCATTGTGCCATTACTCTGTAGACCTGTTATAGTGTATTTTGTAAGTACATTGTTGGTTTTGAGATCAATTTTTAGTCAAGTATACCGGTATGAAAAAAGTTTTAAGGAGAATCTAGAAGACATTTGTTTTAGTTATTTTTGTAACCTGTGCCATGGGATTAGTGTAGATTTGATATTGTAGAAATTTTTGTTTGTATATTTTATGTGGTATTAAGTCGGTTGACACTATAATAATGTATAATTGTTTAAAGAGAAATGTTCGGGATCAGTGTGTAACTGTCCTCTCTCACATTGTGTTGTGATTATGTAGATACTGGACATTTGCTTCATAATCTAGAAGGATTCCATGTTTCCATGGTAGGCGCCACTATGTTTTTCATATCTGTTCCAGCTTGTGTTTTTACTTTCCAAATTATATTATATATGATATATATTTCTGTTTAGCTTAATAATCAGTTGAAATAAGATAAATTAAATTCCTAGTTCTAGCATGAAAACATATGTTGTTCACATAAGCACTTTGTGCCATGTCCAATAGACTATACTTTTAGTAAATGGTGCTATTTTATACACGTACTTGTAATATACTATTTCATTTATATACAATGTTTCTTTCAAATAGCATTTTTATATTAAGCCTTATTGAAAATCAAAATAACGTTTGTGTAAGCAATGGCCAAATGCTTGAAAATGTGTATCAATTTTAATTTCATTTTATGTGACACTATGACAGTACTTTATAACTTAGATATAATACTCATAAACATTTTAAACATTGTATTGATGTTTTAGAACATATACCGGTAAAATATGTTAATTAATATTCATATTGCTGAAATAAACATAAGAAATCAAAGTGATTGAGATATTATTTTTACAAAAAGCAAAATTGTGTTAAGGAAAATGTCTGTTATCCAGTTCTACAAGATTAACATATTCTGGAATCTCTATTGAAACTGCATTGTTGATAATGTGTCTATGCAAAACAAGTTTGGATTAAATAAATTTAGACAAGAGTTCTGAGTGTCTGTGTATATTTTTAGCTCACTTACTTAGCAATATGTGGAAATAAATTATTGACGTATCATTTAGATGTGCACTTGATGAAATAGGCCTACAGCTGAGTTTAAAGTGTGCTTGCGCTGTCCATTCAAAGTGTATAAATAAAAAAATATATTGCTAAAATATTTTAAATGTTTCTAATTTTAAATTTCTTTTCAAAATTCTAAAATGTTTGTTTCCATACCACACATAATGTAACCATGTAACCTTATTTTATTGTAAAAATCTATGAAAAGTTATATCCGGGTATATTTACCCACTTCCGGTCCTATTTTAGTCGCGCCCCATTAGTCGCCAAGTCAAACAACATGGCGGCCACGATTGAGATTGCAGAAGAAAATTTATCTGATGCCCGTGTTTTAGGCGTGTGTGACGCCTTATTGGGGTTGAAGCTACGTATGCTTTCACTCAGGAAATGTGTTATTGACGATCATTCATTCAAAAGGATAATGGCATGCGTGGCGAACAGTAAAACCATTCTACAGTTGGCTCTAAGTGTCGGAGTGATCAACGATATCGCAAGAGTAAAAATTCTGGCGCTGGCTCTACAGAAGAACAGATCACTGGTATCGCTCTTGTAAGTAATTTAGAAAAAAAGATGCTAATATTGTTTTATCGAAATTTTATGGGAATCATGGTGTCCAATTATGATATAAATCACAGATTCACTTAAATGTGCATAAATAATTAAAAGAAATATCGAAATAAATTAGTTAGATCTTCTTCCCTTCGATCGTTGATAGGTAAAGTTACAGTACCTCGGAAGGTTAAAAAATAAAGACGGACATACGAGACTGAACGTATGTCTATATTCATTTTAATGCACAATTGGAACTGTCGCACAAATTGAGCTAATCAAGACTACACTCCACTAATTTGTTGATGTTTATATATTATTCATCAGTTAGGTGTGTGGAACTTACAAGCACACATATCAACCAATACTTTGATATCCAAGATCAATATGTCTTGCCTACCTTTTCTCAAATATGACTTACCTGCTCTACTACTGTATACTAATTAATACACGAATCACTATTGATTCTATCACACATAGCTTACTGCAATTAATTATTCATCACATGGATCTCGTGTAAGCTTATATTGCAGTCAATATACTGTATTTGCCATAATTTGTGCCCAGGGCTCAGTTTCATGAACATTCCTTAACTTAAAATTCACAATAGGAAAGCAATTACAGAAGTTAAATAAAATATCTTAAGTTATGGGGCTTTCCTTAAAAACATGTACTGCTTTCCCATGGAAGATTTAAAGGTAAGGAATTCCTTTGATTTAAGAAATGTTCATGAAACTGGGTCAAGAGCACTTAAAAATATATAGCAAAGGGGATGCTTATTAGGGAACCACAATGTAAGCTATGGATGGAAACACTCTAAAAAAGTTACCATATTTTAACAAGTGAAGCGAGGAGGAGTGCTAACAAAGGCAAATACAGTATACTTTTTTTTTTTGGTTGGAGGGGGGGGGGGGGCAGAGGGAGAGAGAGTGGGGGAGGTTCTGCAATAAAAAAAAAATCACTAGGCAATTAGATACAGAGAGCAATATGCATATTATAACGACAAAGAAGAAGAATCACCAAGTCTCGCACAAAGATATTTGAATTAAGTGCTCAATACATCACATCATTATTTTGTAATTTTCTTCAGAGTATTATTTATTATAGCTTTCCCAGAAATCATTAGGCGTATTAATAGCTGTACATATATATATACCGGTAGGGTGAATGGAAATGCATTTGGAGATGAAGGAATGGAGATCCTTGGCACATCACTTGCTCAGCACCCAAACATTGTCGCCCTTGATGTTGGAGACTGTAACCTTGGTGACAATTCCCTAGAGTTCATTAGTGACCTTTTACCTCAAAACGGAGCCAAACCTGGTGGGTATTCTGGATACTTGGATAGCTTCGAAAGCGTGGCCAACTGGTCATCATGGTGTATTGTACTAATCCTTATAGCTAAATCAAAAGAATCTGTCACTGTGTAGTAATACTGCAAGACACTTTTACAATTCAAACTCAAATCATGACCTTATTATTTTTTACGGTATTACATATATGTATATTATTCTGATTTATTGAGTTCATTTTGTTAAAGGTTATGACTTTCTAATGAGAAAAGTTTCTTGATTCATAATTTTTTTCCTCTATCTGAACTGTTCTGATTTCTAGAATTTCTGAAAACTAGAATATGCGGAATACTATTTGGAACCTGGCTATGAAGTTGCTTCTCTTGTTATTTTGACATTCTTATTTCTGCTGCTGACAGGACTGGCAGACCTAACCCTGAGTGCCAACACGAGTATAAGTCCTGAAGCGTGGGCCAAGTTTGCTGTGGCCCTAGCTGTGAGCAGCCACTTACGTGAGTTGTATGTGGACTATAACAGACTAGGAGATTATGCTGCTAGTTGTCTTCTGGTCGGACTTACATCTAAACGACAAATAGAGGTCCTCGACTTGGAGGGCACTAGGATCACAGATCATACTGCAAAGGTAACTAGTTAGTATGGTTCTACTGTAAATTATCAAAGGTTAGCAAATATTTTATTTTCAAAACTCATCTGCCCAAATTAAGTACTTAATTTTGCAGAAATAATATCTACATTCCACTCTTTGTGAAGTAAGACAAAGATAATCATAATGCAGACAAGTGATTTTGGTTTACCATGACCTTCTAAAGGTACTGTAAAACATTTGAATTACAAATTTGTACATTTTATATTCCAGTTTGATATACATGTTAATAATTTTTTTCATTTAAGCTTGTGGCCCATTTGGTGGATAACTTTCCAGTGAAGTTACGGCGTGTAATCCTAGCAGAAAACAAAATAAACGAGGAGTTGAAGGAGGAAATTAGACAGAGTCTAGGGGATGACATTAACAGTGAGGTCCAAAGTCTAGCCAGCACTGACCTTTACACTACTGGTCAGTCTGGTAACGACAGTCTTAATCCTCTACCCAAACCTGTGGAGGTCAAAATTCAGCAGGTGGAGCCGGTCGGTACAAACAAAAAGATTAAAAAGGTGAAAAAGAACAATAGGAAAAACACTACCATCAGTACCCTAGGTGAAACTGAAGGTGATATAAAAGATGATACGGTAGCCACTGATGAAGATTATAAAGTGTTAGCCAAGGCCCTGGAGGCTGGACTAAGTACGGGGGGGACCAGTGACCTCGGCCTGACAGGGCAGACTAACGAGGACGTGGTACCAGAGGAGGACGACGAAGGTGATATTCTTAATGAAGTACCAGTTGTGGAAGCAAATAGAAAATTAGTGAATGTTACTGTGTCACAACCATCTCACACTACTGACTGGAAAAGTCTTGGTGAACTTATGGACGCTGACGATGATGAAGGAGAGTTCATAAATTAAGGTCATATGTAGGTCTATATCGACACCATGTCAATCCATTATTCAAATTTCAAAAATAAACCTTGCATTATTGAATCTGACTAGTCACTGCATGATTATGTAGTACACAAGTATATGTTTCCCATTTCAGCCAAACAGAGTTTGTGATATTAAAATTGTAATTACGCATGTGACAATGGAGGTTTTAATCCTCATGTTTAATAAAGTCTACTAACTTGTTTAAAATGGTTATCATTTTATTTTTATCAATACAACCAACATCATGGTCAAACTATTTCTTTAGCTGTGTGATTTTATATTGACATTGTCACTGCACAGTGCCTATTTGTATCTACAGAGTCTAAGGCAATGCATGTCTGTGTCACCACATTGGACATCTGGTGGCTTCTCTTTGTCTGGATTTACACTGATGTTCAATACTTACCACTAAATAGTGTATAAGTTGGTATTATGTTTTGATGTCAAACTAAAATTTTTTTTCATCTGCTTAACTGTAAATATAAGTATAGGTTATAATTAGCATATACCATTAAATATGTAGGTAGCTGTTACTGTTCAATGAATGTCACAATTAATATACCGCAATTCTAAAATCCATTTGTCAGCCATTGTGCATCAGGACAGTCATGTGATATTATCTCTGTTTGATAATACATGATTATAACGATCCTCTAGAGATTTCTTGGAATTATTTTTCTATACATACCTTTCAAACAACTTTAGGATTTGTTTGTTTGTTTGTGTTTGACTATCAGGATATAAACAATGATTGCATCTAAAAGATCAGGATAAAAACATAAGATCCCAAAAACATGCCAGCGAATATAGCAGGATATACGGTAGTATTTACAAGTACTTCTCAATAAATAAGAGGCTTAAACATTTCTTCTTTCTGAATTTTGAACATTTACTATACCAAACAATCAAACATCATCTTAATATAAACAAGTGATACCTAGATTAATTGATGGATCTGCAGCATGCCAAGTGATCAGAGACTACCAATTTGTTGATGACCATAATTTATTCATGTTCATTAAGTTAAAACAAAATATACTATAATGTAAACAATAATAAACAACTATTCTAGTTCATTCATTGTTTTATTAAATTCCATGATTAATTTAACAATTAGTTCAGTGATTTCAATTTGAGAAAAGCTTCACTTTATAGATACAGAAACTGTATTTCTAGTGTACCCAGGGTAAATCTCTGTATTATTATATACTACTAATTTGATATAGAAACTTGAAGAGTTTACATCAAAATACAGGAGTGACATTACAATGTAAATGTTTCATGATATTTTCACTTTGAAAAATATTTAATAAGCTGTATTATAAAGTGGTAAATACCATTAACTATAAATGGAGTGTGTTGTTTGTTAACAATAAATATTTATTATCTTATCAATAGATATTAAAAATACTGGCAGTTTGTGGGATACCCTTATATTCAACTGCACAATATAATTGAGTGTTTTAAATGCAAAACCCTTGACTGAGAATTATTGAATGACATACTAAAATTTAAGATTGGAAGAGAGTGAGGTAAGTATCACAGTGTTCAGCTAATTAAGAAAGAGTCAATGATTTGTTCATTTGAACTTTGTGTATTTCTGTGTTGACCCATAGGTTGACCCCTAGGATACACCGGATTGTTGACCCCTAGGATACACCGGATTGTATCAGCTATAAAGTACAATGGGGTTCAGCAGTTTTTATTGCTTGATTAAGATTTAGAATTTGTGACAAAATTAAAGTCTGGAAAAGTACCTATGCTCATTTAAACACTTAAAGCCAAGAAATATGTACTAGAAAACAGAAATATATATCTATATTTTTTGTTTGTTTCTCTATGTTTCTTTTTTATAAAGCGGAAATATGTAAATGAAAAACAGTTCATCCGAAGATCACCCTAACACCAAAGTTACACAGAAAGTTAATCACACCAGGAAGCCATTTGTTAACCAGCAGATTCCAATACAGGCTCAGCCGCTGACATCTATATAGATGTAATATAATTCTGCATATTGATAAAGTGCAATGCTGGTCAAATTGATAACTTACTAAAATGAAATGTCTATGAATAATTTAACTTATTTATTTTTTGGCCTGTTGATCTGTCCCATAGTCAAACTTCAATTTTCGTGGTGTCATAAATTCACGCACTAATTCATCAGTGACCTTTGCCCTCCTTTCTCTGTGTTCCCCAACTAGTTTCTGGAGCACCCCAATCAGTTCCTTCTTAAGATAGCCAGTCAGAAGTTCTCCACTTGTGTAATCCTTGGGAAAAAAAGCACATTAAACCATAAAAAAGAAACTGGGTAAAGAAATAAAACAAAATTGTAATTTATTTGGTGGCATTTGCCATATAATTGATGTGAGATACAAGAGATCCTAGAGGGATCTTTGTGCAGATCCCAGAGGGATCTTGGTGCCCACCATAGGTGGATCTATGTCTGGCAATTGAAAGAGAGATCTTTTCTCTCTTTTCAAACTTCAACTTTCAAAATTCAAGATGGTGGCCTGTCGGCCATCTTGTTGACCGATCGGTCCCAAAATGCAATAGGCATGCTCAACTAAGGCCAAGGGGGAACCTACATATGAAATTTGAGAATGATCCCTTCAGTATTGTTTGAAAAATAGCGGTAACAAACTTTAATTATCAAAATCCAAGATGGTGGCCTGGCAGCCATCTTGTTGAAACTGATCGAAACTGTTGAAAATGCAATATGCACAACTGGGACTCCAGCGGAACCTACATGTGAAATTTGAGAAAGATCTCTTCTGCACTTTCTTAGAAATAGCAGTAACAAGAATTGTTAACGGACAGACGACAGACCTCGGCCGACAGACAAAAGGCTATTTGAATAGTCCACCATCTGATGACAGTGGACTTATAAATGTATTTAATATGTCAGCACAGTTTTTTATGTCAATAAATTTGTGGATCTCATACAAAGATTTATGTATAAAACGCAATATTTTTTCCTTGGCATATTCTATGACTGGTTGGATATTGATAAACAACATTCCAAGTCACACATACCTTTTCTATCTGTGCCAGACGTTCATCGTCTTCAGAGAAGAATTTCATATACTGGAAGGCCACATCAACAGAACAGTCGCCTCCCTTCTCCTTGTGTTCCTCTACTGTACTACCGCCACCAGAGTAGGCGTATTTGTTGATCTAAACAGAGAAACCACACACATTAAAACACGTAAAACATTATCAGTGTATAATCTACAGGTTATCAGTCTAAAATTAAAGGTTATCAATGTGTAAACTAAAGGTTATCAGTGTATAAACTACAGGTTATCATTGTGTAAACTACAGGTTATCATTGTGTAAACTACAGGTTATCATTGTGTAAACTACAGGTTATCCGTGTGTAAACTACAGGTTATCAGTGTGTAAACTATAGGTTATCGGTGTGTAACCTACAGGTTATCTGTGTGTAAACTACAGGTTATCATTGTGTAAACTACAGGTTATCATTGTGTAAACTACAGGTTATCGGTGTGTAACCTACAGGTTATCGGTGTGTAAACTACAGGTTATCTGTGTGTAAACTACAGGTTATCAGTGTGTAAACTACAGGTTATCAGTGTATAAACTACAGGTTATCGTGTGTGTAAAACAGTACAGGTTAAATCATATTGTAAACTACAGTTATCAGTGTATAAACTACAGTTATCAGTGTATAAACTACAGGTTATCAGTGTGTAAACTACAGGTTTAAACCACAGATGATCAAGTAAGAAATCAAATATGATAAATATACTGATCAGTTATTCAATGCCAACATAAAATGAAAATAATGATCATCAGATCACAATGCACACATAACTGCCTTGAAATATCTCATTTTTAGAATGATCAGATCACAATGCCACATAACTGCCTTGAAATATCTCATTTTTAGAATGGTCAGATCACAATACCACATAACTGCCTTGAAATATCTCATTTTTAGAATGATCAGATCACAATGCCACATAACTGTCTTGAAATATCTCATTTTCAGAAGAATCAGATCACAATGCCACATAACTGCCTTGAAATATCTCATTTTCAGAAGGATCAAATCACAATGCCACATAACTGCCTTGAAATATCTCATTTTTAGAAGGATCAGATCACAATGCCACATAACTGTCTTGAAATATCTCATTTTCAGAAGGATCAGATCACAATGCCACATAACTGCCATAAATCACAATGCCACATAACTGCCTTGAAATATCTCATTTTTAGAAGGATCAGATCACAATGCCACATAACTGCCTTGAAATATCTCATTTTCAGAAGGATCAGATCACAATGCCACATAACTGCCTTGAAATATCTCATTTTTAGAAGGATCAGATCACAATGCCACATAACTGCCTTGAAATATCTCATTTTCAGAAGGATCAGATCACAATGCCACATAACTGCCTTGAGATATCTCATTTTCAGAAGGATCAGATCACAATACCACACAACTGCCTTGAGATATCTCATTTTCGGTGTCATACCTTGTCCTTGATTTGTTTGTCTGTGTCAGTGAGGAAAATGGAGGAGGTGGGATCACTGGCGCTCATCTTACTCTGGGCTCCCTGGAGGGCAGGGAAGAACGTTGAGTGTAACAGTGCTGGCTTCTTACAGCCGAGCTTTGGAGCCACGTCACGGGTCATCCTAAAGTACGGATCCTGTAAACATATTTACATTGTCAACTATTTTGATTAAAGTCAATGAAATTCCTATCCATTTAGCCATACGATTAAGCAAATACAAAGTGTATCTGAGCTGTAATCTCATAGGGAACACAAATAACCATCTAGGAGTTGTTTATTGGTAAATAAGAGTGAAGTGAATAGTTATAGACGAAAGATGATTAACTCAGCTTGTAAAGATTAAAGTCCAAGTTACAAGATGTTGCTACCCCCAATGTGTAAATGACTTTATTCCAACTTTCATTGGAACAAATTTATTTCAGGGTAAACAGGGTTACCCCATGTTAAACATATAACATGATAAAATGATTAGCAGAGTCACATTAAACATAGATATTTTATATCATGTACACCATACCTGGTCTATTGCACATGGGATAAGACATTGTATATCTTGTTTCTTGTTAAAGATCATAGGGAAAGCTCCACTAAAGCTTGGTGCAGCCTGGATAGCAGGGAAGGAGATTTTGCCGATACAGTCACTCTCGGTAAAGCCAAATATACCCTTGACTTGGTTGAATGTTACACCTTTCTGAATACGACACATGTACTTGTAGAAGTCTGGACAGGAGCTGTAAAAGAAACAATTTAATGGTACTTCAGTTGCAAAATAAAGAAATCAAGTATGTTTTAGCTGAAAGGGAATGGGGAGTCTTGATATTCTCAATATCTGCATTTTCTTCATTAAAAAGATTGCTTATACCTGAACCTGCACTTTACTAATCCAACATCAATGATAGTAACGTTCCAACAGTTATGTTTGATATGTTTATAGGAACTTATTGGTGGAGTCAGACAACAACTTACGAGATATATTCTACATCACTGAAGATAAAGGTCTTTTCAATGTCGAAGCCACAGGCAATGATGTCTTTTGCATTTTCATGGGCGAGTCTGTTGGCTTCGTCAATAGTCAGATCCTTCCACAGAAACTTCTCATCGTCGGTCATCTGGATGACCAGAGGTACGTCAAACGTGTCCTGCAGCCACCTTTTTTACAGGTGTAAACAATAATTATCAACAAGATAACACCCTTCATATAATAGCTAGTCATCAATCATGTTAAAACATGAAAAATTCAGCACCGTTATCAGTTTCATTTTACTATTCCTTTGCTTCAATTTGACAAACAAACTGTTACCATTGGTTACAGTATATCACAAAAGGTCACTTAAATACATTTACAGCAAAGAGAGCTAACTTTTATAATAAATTCACGAAGGTTTATCTCCATGAATTAATATCTACACCATTTATATTGAAAGGAACTCCAATTCAATTTCTAAATCAGCAAATGTTAATTTTTGCAATTTTGTTTCAAAATAAAAATTGTGAAATTTAGTAGCCACGAATGAAAGTTGGTTTATTTGAATTCATACATATTTAAGTAGGATACTCACTTAGTAAATATAAAGGGGATGAGATGTCCGAGATGCATGGCCTCTGATGAAGGACCCCTCCCTGTGTACAGGTAGAAAGGCTTTCCCTGCTCAACTGTTGTCAGGATCAGGTCCATTTCTCTGAAGATTAAATCAACATTTTATATATAGCTAATGGACATAACTAATTACGTACATCTTAACATTACAGCTTCAAGCTCTGTACAGCTCGATAAGAAAAACAGTAAAGTCAACAATGACCTTAACCTATTCACTTGACTCCTGTAACAATGAAAGATACCTTTACTATAATGACAATATTAACATTTAATGTGTCCATCAGCTGACCATTGTGACCAGTACCATACCTGTGCGAGAAGAAAATGCCTCTCCGTAACAGATGATGGACAGGCTTGCCTGTGACTTTCTCAATCCTTTTGAGCAGGGCATCATCAATTTTAGAACTCCCAAATCTATCTGTAAAAAAGATAACAATCAAGTTACAAAAGATTTAAAGGTAATAGGGTCCATGGTTAGCTCAAAAACTGTAATGGTCCAAAGTAACCCCATTGTGTAAATAGATACTTCACTGAAAGGTGGCAAAGGTTATCATACCAGGTACATCAACATGAACCCACCTATAGGATCAGTGAAGGTGTTGATGGCTATATGGGACCATGTATGCATACATGTCTATAGAGTCAGAACAGACAGAAATTGGTCAGGGGTTACAGGTCTGACATAATTCTAACAAAAAATATCAAGCCTAACAATGCTACATCCCCCTACCATTGATCCTTAGTGTGTTGTTTTAGGACCTTTTATTGAAAACCTACTTAGTTCCATGTGCAATAATTTTGCACATTTTGAGAAGTTGAACAATATTAAATTGCCAAATAAACTGCTGTGAATATGTTCTGAGTATATTTAAAATAGAATCATGGCTATAAATCACAAAAGTACATTGCTGTGAAAAGGTCACTATAGGTATGAAAATTGAAATTAAGTGACTGCAAAAATGTTGGTTTTAGTAACAGTGTTTGTATTGCTATGTGGCTAATATTGGGGCGCTATACAGAATAATGAGGCTAATATTGGGGCGCTAACATATACAGAATAATGAGGCTAATATTGGGGCGCTTACATATACAGAATAATGAGGCTAATATTAGGGCGCTAACATATACAGAATAATGAGGCTAATATTGGGGCGCTAACATATACAGAATAATGAGGCTAATATTGGGGCGCTTACATATACAGAATAATGAGGCTAACATTAGGGCGCTAACATATACAGAATAATGAGGCTAATATTGGGGCGCTAACATTGTCCATTGTTCCTTCTTTTTACACACATCACTACACAACATACCAGTTCACTCTACAGGTAACAATGAAGATACTGGCAATCATATTGTATTACCATTTACAATGAAGGTAGGCTTAGGTAGCCCAAAGTGTGCATATCTCCAGTGAATTGTGACCTTTAGTATACGTATATATTTACAAAATATGGTGACTGTAATTTCCATAATTGATCAATCGTCCGGTAGTATGTAGCCACGCCTCATGCTTGCACACGCACATGCACATATTCAATGTCATAGAAAATGTCATAGCAAACACAATACAAAATGCAGTTACAAGTAGTTTGATTGACAGCTGGTTGTGGCGAACTGTCAATGTCTATCTTTGACTAATAATAGCCTCTGTACATTTTCTTTTGTTTATTTTCAGACAGACTTCACATGAGGACTACTAAGAATATGTGTAATCAAAGTACACCGCAGTCATAAGTTAAGTACCACCTAAAGTGTACATGTTATAACTTTATGCTTCACAGACTTCAAAAAATGAAATATGATAAACAAGGACACAACACATGTATAAATTCGTGGAGCTGTATACACCTAACCAATATCTATCATTAATAAAATCCATAAACCAATGTGTACAAATCACATGTCTATTACAACAAAATCTTAAACAACTCTGGCACAAGGCCATACTTAATTAATATGTATAATTATACTTGATGGTTATGAAAGACATGGTTCCTGTGCTGCATGCAAATTTTAACAGTATAAAATTGTTAAGTACTGTATAGGTATATTTTTAATACCATATTCATGATATTAACTGGGAATGATAAATAATGCATACTAATGTTCTTTTTTTTTAATGTCACCTAGTATCAGTGACACATTAATGGCATCAATGGCAGACCTTTAGTGTTTCTTTCCTAAAGGAGGATTGCACAAAAGATATAAAGCACCTGTAAAACTGTACTATGCAATACAGCCATTTCATCTTTCTAGAACTCGAGCATTCGGTGATGATGAGAACCAAAAAGATAACAAATTAGAAATAGTTCCAACAAAAAGCAAAACATTGCATTGAAAGATTCAGAAGGCTATGGAATTTTGAACTATAAAAATCTACTTAAATCTTCAAGAACCTCAAGCACATACCAGTATGTAATTTCTGAATTTCATTATTTGAAGAATCTGACTAACAGCACAACTATAGCAAACCATAGGGACAAAACAATACACCAGCAGTGTGGACCACCTTTTATCTCAAACCAAAGGGACTAAACAATACACCAGCAATGTGGACCACCTGTTATCTCAAACCACAGGGACTAAACAATACACCAGCAGTGTGGACCACCTGTTATCTCAAACCACAGGGACTAAACAATACACCAGCAGTGTCGACCACCTGTTATCTCAAACCACAGGGACTAAACAATACACCAGCAATGTCGACCACCTGTTATCTCAAACCACAGGGAATAAACAATACACCAGCAGTGTCGACCACCTGTTATCTCAAACCACAGGGACTAAACAATACACCAGCAGTGTCGACCACCTGTTATCTCAAACCACAGGGACTAAATAATACACCAGCAGTGTAGACCACCTGTTATCTCAAACCACAGGGACTAAACAATACACCAGCAGTGTCGACCACCTGTTATCTCAAACCACAGGGACTAAACAATACACCAGCAGTGTCGACCACCTGTTATCTCAAACCACAGGGAATAAACTAATACAATACACCAGCAGTGTCGACCACCTGTTATCTCAAACCACAGGGACTAAACAATACACCAGCAGTGTCGACCACCTGTTATCTCAAACCATAGGGACTAAACAATACACCAGCAGTGTCGACCACCTGTTATCTCAATCTACAGGGACTAAACAATACACCAGCAATGTCGACCACCTGTTATCTCAAACCACAGGGACTAAACAATACACCAGCAGTGTCGACCACCTGTTATCTCAAACCACAGGGACTAAACAATACACCAGCAGTGTCGACCACCTGTTATCTCAAACCACAGGGACTAAACAATACACCAGCAGTGTCGACCACCTGTTATCTCAAACCACAGGGACTAAACAATACATCAGCAGTGTCGACCACCTGTTATCTCAAACCACAGGGAATAAACAATACACCAGCAGTGTCGACCACCTGTGATCTCAAACCACAGGGACTAAACAATACACCAGCAGTGTCGACCACCTGTGATCTCAAACCACAGGGGCTAAACAATACACCAGCAGTGTCGACCACCTGTGATCTCAAACCACAGGGGCTAAACAATACACCAGCAGTGTAGACCACCTGTTATCTCAAACCACAGGGACTAAACAATACACCAGCAGTGTCGACCACCTGTTATCTCAAACCACAGGGACTAAACAATACACCAGCAGTGTCGACCACCTGTTATCTCAAACCACAGGGACTAAACAATACACCAGCTGTGTCGACCACCTGTTATCTCAAACCACAGGGACTAAACAATACACCAGCTGTGTCAACCACCTGATATCTCAAACCACAGGGACTAAACAATACACCAGCAGTGTCGACCACCTGTTATCTCAAACCACAGGGACTAAACAATACACCACCAGTGTCGAACACCTGTTATCTCAAACCACAGGGACTAAACAATACACCAGCAGTGTCGACCACCTGTTATCTCAAACCACAGGGACTAAACAATACACCAGCAGTGTCGACCACCTGTTATCTCAAACCACAGGGACTAAACAATACACCAGCTGTGTCGACCACCTGTTACCTCAAACCATGGGGCTGAGTAATACACTTACCCTTATCTTGAAGCATTGCATTACTGTAAAAGAGATTGGGACTGTTTGTCCTTCTAGGACTCCATCAAGATGGTGATCATCAGAAAAGACCAAAAGTATTGATAACAGAAGGCAACTAGAACTAAAACTTTCAATACATCCAATAAAATGACAAAACTATCAATGGCAAGATGCAACAGACATTTCATTGATTAACTTTGAAAATGTTTTTGATAAATTTTGTATTAACTCCATGTTATAAATCTAAAATAACCTAACATATATCATAGTGTGAACTGTGTCACAGGTCTATAAGGTATAGCATAACAAGCAAATTCTACCAAAGCTACAAGAAGCAAAATTTAGTTAAATGGCTTGAAACATCAAATAAGCTTATTGCAAGGCTATTTCAACAATGTTACAGGTACAGCAGAACAAGACACTTATGTCTTAGAGACAGTAAAATAACATTCAATAGTAAACTGGCTGACCAGACACTTATGTCATGTTTACATAAGACACAGTAAAATAACATCCAATAGTAAATTGGTTGACTATATATAGCTAGTGGCCTATCATATTATGGCAGTTATTGCAAGGCGAAAGTAATAAAGTGTACATGCAGAGGTATTTACAGGAGATGTGTCATAGATTCAATGCTTCACACTAGGACAAATTATGTTCCTTATAGAGAAGTTGGTATGTGATATCGGGAGGGCAGGCTGCAGTAGTCCTCCTACAGTGTATAAAGATAGCTACCAGCTACTATAAGTTATAATCCCCTTATCAAAAATAATCATGGCATTGGTTTGCAAAATTTTAAATTGTGTTTACAAATGCCTTTTGGTAAGATAAGACTTTTAACAATGAAGTTTCAGCTCACCATGCAGCCATGGGTTGATCATTTGATTGTGCATGCGTCTTTGAACTAGACAAAATGAATCATGACATGAGTTATCCGGTAATGTGTAAAACACCTACCAATAAGCTTGTCATAGTTGATACCCTTTTCAGATTTACTAGACACTGTCCAGGGAGTAACTTCATCCTCCTCCTCTGTAGCCTTTTGATCAGGCTGTTCAATGTCTGGTACCTGATCTGTCGAAGCCATGCTTGAGAGTGTAGTCGTCCAACTTCAGAGATCTAAGTTATACCAGGTAATGGGCCACTTATATATAGTGCCAGGTCATGAGGGATTTCTAGTGTTGCATCATTGTTTACTTAGAATGCATTACTCACCATGTGTGGACGTACTTTCATTTTATATATTACAAAAAATAGAATTTCCAGGAAAAACTATTTTGTGTAGTCTGCATAGAGACTGCTTTCACTTCACATGTAATTTGTATTGCTTAGAGTTCTGGACCAATGCCATTTTGAATCAGTACCACATAATATATAGCTTATAAATAGAACCATTCATCATATGTCACCAGAGACAGCCCCAGGTTAATATCATTTAGAATTTAGTGTTGCTGGTTTACACCAACTAACTAATTAATTTGTAAGTGTATCTAACACTATATTGTATATCAACTTTCACTTTCTTAACCATCAGCAACTCCCTATAATAACCAGAATACCTGATAGATGATTTGTATAGCTTATAAAAAGCTACTTTCATTTCATATATACTTTACATTGATCTCAAGCTGGAGCAATGCCATATTTTCCATAAATTGTCAGTAAAACAAAGCAGTATACTCCCCAATTCTTGGTATTATATTGTCTTATAAACTATTAGATTATGGTTACAGGAACTTAATTTATACATGGACAAAGAAACTCATGTTTCTTGCTTTGTTCACAATGAAAAAAAAATCAAACATGAAGTGTGCTATTTACTGGCTAATGCTATTGTCTGATGATATGTGTATATATCAAAAATTACTAAAATAACACATGTATTCTTTTTTTTTTACCTTATTCCAATATATAGGTAGACATGCAGTAACTTAAACTGCATCCATTTTTTTGTTTTGTTTTTTGTAATCAGATAGCAAGATATACCAAGTAAGGTTGCTGTTATGTATGCATGATGTCTGATTGTCTCAGCTATTTTGATATCATATCAAAGAGATATTTCATGTTGACTGGATGATAAATAAGCCTGCTTATCAATCTTAAGTGAAGATAAGCACACTTGTGTGATATATCATTATGACTGGTTGTTGCATCATACAAACACAATAATATTTACACATAAGTCAAGACTACAAACATTCACACACTCCATATTGAACCACAGAACTACAAAATAGCAGTGAGTCATAGCTATTGAGTATATTTCCAAGAATTTGGAATACCTTCAAGTCAGCATGCCAAGGGCTATATGGTGTGATTGCATCACCCTTTAGCACTACAGACATTGACCTTTTCCACGAATCTCAAGATTTTATAAATAGATCTTCCAGGTATCATACAAATATCCAGAACGTCATAGGCATATTTTTACCCAACTGAAAAATGTAAGAAACAATCCATGTGCATGTTATTGTACAAGAGATAATATTGAACAGCTATATGGCCATTTTGAAATATGCTTGGGTTTCGGTGAGGAGGAAATCATTAGCCTTCAGCGATAACCTGTCTGGCCTACTATCCAAAACAGGCCTTCAAATCAGTGCCCCAATAAATAGTAGAACATTGTTAGACACCTTAACCACTAGCTAAATGAATATAATGTCATTTTGACCATTTTGGCCACACCCCACAGGCCACTGCGTGTTGGGGACCATATGGTTCACAATTTTGATTGACACTTGGTCATCAAAGGATTCTGGAAAATTTCAATGAACTTGGTTCAGTGATTTTGGCTTAATCTCTGGTGACCTAATAACAAGAGGCCCAGAGGGCCTGTATCGCTCACCTGGTTTGTAATGCCAAGTAATGTTCTGAATACAGGTTCATTGTTTCTTTTCTGAAGGAATTTTAATATTAACCTCTAAATCCCCTATTGGGCCCCACCCCTCCCGCCCCCAGGGGGTCAGAGCCAAAATTTATACAAGTTCTGTTCCCCTTCTTCCAAGGATGTTTATGGCCAAATTTGGTCACAATCCAAACAAAACTCTAGGACAAGAAGTGATTTATAGGATTTACCTCTATTTCCCCTATTGGGCCCCACCCGTCCTACCCTCGGGGGGCCAGAGTCAAAACTTATACAAGTTCTGTTCCCCTTCCCCCAAGGATGTTTGTGGCCAAATTTGGTTACAATCCATGCAGAACTCTATGACTAGTAGCGATTTAAAGGATTTACCTCTATTTCCCCTATTGGGCCCTGCCCCTCCTGCCCCCGGGGGACCAGAGCCAAAATTTATACAAGTTCTGTTCCCCTTCCCCAAAGGATGTTTGTGGCCAAATTTGGTTACATTCCATTCAGAACTCTATGACTAGTAGCGATTTAAAGGATTTACCTCTATAACCCCTATTGGGCCCTACCCCTCCTGCCCCC
This sequence comes from Argopecten irradians, assembly GCF_041381155.1. NCBI lineage: Eukaryota > Metazoa > Mollusca > Bivalvia > Pectinida > Pectinidae > Argopecten > Argopecten irradians. Next base: position 54,552,342 of record NC_091136.1, read on the forward strand.
GGGGGACCAGAGCCAAAATTTATACAAGTTCTGTTCCCCTTCCCCAAAGGATGTTTGTGGCCAAATTTGGTTACATTCCATTCAGAACTCTATGACAAGTAGTGATTTAAAGGATTTACCTCTATTTCCCCTATTGGGCCCCGCCCCTCCTGCCCCTGGGGGATCAGAGCCAAAATTTATACAAGTTCTGTTCCTCTTCCCCCAAGGATTTTTTTGGCCAAATTTGGTTACAATTCATGTAGAGCTCTAGGACAAGTAGAGATTTAAAGGATTTACCTCTATTTCCCCTATTGGGCCCCGCCCCTCATGCCCCCAGGGAGTCAGAGCCAAAATTTATACAAGGTCTGTTCCCCCTCCCCCAAGGATGTTTGTGGCCAAATTTGGTTACATTCCATTCAGAACTCTATGACTAGTAGCGATTTAAAGGATTTACCTCTATTACCCCTATTGGGCCCCGCCCCTCCTGCCCCCTGGGGACCAGAGTCAAAATTTACCCAAGTTCTGTTCCCCTTCCCCCAAGGATGTTTGTGGCAGATTTTGGTTACAATTCATGTAGAACTCTATTACAAATAGCGATTTAAAGGATTTACCTCTATTTCCCCTATTGGGCCCCGCCCCTCCTGCCCCTGGAGGACCAGAGCCAAAATTTATTTAAGTTCTGTTCCCCTTCCCCAAAGGATGTTTGTGGCCAAATTTGGTTACATTCCATTCAGAGCTCTATGACAAGAAGCGATTTAAAGGATTTACCTCTATTACCCCTATTGGGCCCCGCCCCTCCTGCCCCCGGGGGGTCAGAGCCAAAATTTATACAAGTTCTGTTCCCCTTCCCCCAAGGATGTTTGTGGCCAAATTTAGTTACATTCCATTCAGAACTCTATGACAAGTAGCGATTTAAAGGATTTACCTCTATTTCCCCTATTGGGCCCCGCCCCTCTTGCCCCCGGGGGATCAGAGCCAAAATTTATACAAGTTCTGTTCCCCTTCCCCCAAGGATGTTTGTGGCCAAATTTAGTTACATTCCATTCAGAACTCTATGACTAGTAGCGATTTAAAGGATTTACCTCTATTTCCCCTATTGGGCCCCGCCCCTCCTGCCCCCGGGGGACCAGAGCCAAAATTTATACAAGTTCTGTTCCCCTTCTTCCAAGGATGTTTATGGCCAAATTTGGTCACAATCCAAACAAAACTCTAGGACAAGAAGTGATTTATAGGATTTACCTCTATTTCCCCTATTGGGCCCCACCCGTCCTGCCCTCGGGGGGCCAGAGCCAAAATTTATACAAGTTCTGTTCCCCTTCCCCAAGGATGTTTTGTTGCCAAATTTGGTTACAAACCATGAAGAACTCTATGACTAGTAGCGATTTAAAGGATTTACCTCTATTTCCCCTATTGGGCCCCGCCCCTCCTGCCCCCGGGGGGTCAGAGCCAAAATTTATACAAGTTCTGTTCCCCTTCCCCAAAGGATGTCTGTGGCCAAATTTGGTTACATTCCATTCAGAACTCTATGACTAGTAGCGATTTAAAGGATTTACCTCTATTACCCCTATTGGGCCCTGCCCCTCCTGCCCCCGGGGGACCAGAGCCAAAATTTATACAAGTTCTGTTCCCCTTCCCCAAAGGATGTTTGTGGCCAAATTTGGTTACATTCCATTCAGAACTCTATGACAAGTAGCGATTTAAAGGATTTACCTCTATTACCCCTATTGGGCCCTGCCCCTCCTGCCCCCGGGGGATCAGAGCCAAAATTTATACAAGTTCTGTTCCTCTTCCCCCAAGGATGTTTTTGGCCAAATTTGGTTACAATTCATGTAGAGCTCTAGGACAAGTAGAGATTTAAAGGATTTACCTCTATTTCCCCTATTGGGCCCCGCCCCTCCTGCCCCCAGGGGGTCAGAGCCAAAATTTATACAAGGTCTGTTCCCCCTCCCCCAAGGATGTTTGTGGCCAAATTTGGTTACATTCCATTCAGAACTCTATGACGAGTAGCGATTTAAAGGATTTACCTCTATTACCCCTATTGGGCCCCGCCCCTCCTGCCCCCTGGGGACCAGAGTCAAAATTTACCCAAGTTCTGTTCCCCTTCCCCCAAGGATGTTTGTGGCAGATTTTGGTTACAATTCATGTAGAACTCTATTACAAGTAGCGATTTAAAGGATTTACCTCTATTTCCCCTATTGGGCCCCGCCCCTCCTGCCCCCGGAGGACCAGGGCCAAAATTTATACAAGTTCTGTTCCCCTTCCCCAAAGGATGTTTGTGGCCAAATTTGGTTACATTCCATTCAGAGCTCTATGACAAGAAGCGATTTAAAGGATTTACCTCTATTACCCCTATTGGGCCCCGCCCCTCCTGCCCCCGGGGGGTCAGAGCCAAAATTTATACAAGTTCTGTTCCCCTTCCCCCAAGGATGTTTGTGGCCAAATTTGGTTACATTCCATTCAGAACTCTACGACAAGTAGCGATTTAAAGGATTTACCTCTATTTCCCCTATTGGGCCCCGCCCCTCCTGCCCCCGGGGGATCAGAGCCAAAATTTATACAAGTTCTGTTCCCCTTCCCCCAAGGATGTTTGTGGCCAAATTTGGTTACATTCCATTCAGAACTCTATGACTAGTAGCGATTTAAAGGATTTACCTCTATTTCCCCTATTGGGCCCCGCCCCTCCTGCCCCCGGGGGACCAGAGCCAAAATTTATACAAGTTCTGTTCCCCTTCCCCCAAGGATGTTTGTGGCCAAATTTGGTTACATTCCATTCAGAACTCTATGACTAGTAGCGATTTAAAGGATTTACCTCTATTTCCCCTATTGGGCCCCGCCCCTCCTGCCCCCAGGGGAACCAGAGTCAAAATTTATACAAGTTCTGTTCCCCTTCCCCCAAGGATGTTTGTGGTCGAATTTGGTTACAATTCATGTAGAACTCTATGACTAGTAGCGATTTAAAGGATTTACCTCTATTACCCCTATTGGGCCCCGCCCCTCCTGCCCCCGGGGGACCAGAGCCAAAATTTATACAAGTTCTGTTCCCCTTCCCCAAAGGATGTTTGTGGCCAAATTTGGTTACATTCCATTCAGAGCTCTATGACAAGAAGCGATTTAAAGGATTTACCTCTATTACCCCTATTGGGCCACGCCCCTCCTGCCCCCGGGGGGGGTCAGAGCCAAAATTTATACAAGTTCTGTTCCCCCTCCCCCAAGGATGTTTGTGGCCAAATTTGGTTACAATCCATGCAGAACTCTATGACTAGTAGCGATTTAAAGGAAATGTTGACGGACGGACGGACGGACGACGGACGCCGCGCCATGACATAAGCTCACCGGCCCTTCGGGCCAGGTGAGCTAAAAACTGAATTTAATATCTGGTCTTCATTCCCACCAGGGGCATGTGGGATGGGGACAAACATGGGTAAACTAACTTAAATTAAATTTTCTCATAAAACATAGTAGAAATAAAGGTTCCTCAACAAGTGTATATTGTTTATCATATTTATCAAACCTGCTTAACTACGGGAGACTATACCTGACTACGGGAACTATACCAAAGTATATTCCCCTGGGAATGAGCATGCGACCAAATATATGACGTCATAATGAATGTCATATGACGTACTAAATCTATTATGGCCCTTTCCAGAGGGAACTGTTCTCCTATAGTGTTGTCTGGCGAGGTATAGTCCCTGAGTCGAAGAGCCAATATTCTGTTGCTTATACTTTAAATAGGCAACTACCTGTTATATAGTAAATCAAGCCCCACACATCCTTCCCCCAAGGGGGTCAGAGCTAAAATTTATACAAACTCTAATCCCCTTCCCCCAAAGATGTTTCTGACCAAATTCGGTTACAATCCTTGAAGAACTCAATGACAAATAGCAATTTACTGGATTCACCTCTATGTCCCTAATTGGGCCCTGCCCCTCATGCCCCCTAGGGAGTCAGAGCCAAAATTTATCCACAATCTAATCCCCTTCCCCAAAGGATGTTTCTGGCCAAATTTGGTTACAATCCATGCAGAACCCTAGGACAAGTAGCAATTCAAAGGATTAACCTCTATTTCCCCTATTGGGCCCCGCCCTTCCTGCCCCCTGGGGGTCAGAGCCAAAACTTATATATACAAGCTCTGTTCCCCTTCACCAAATGATGTTTCTGACCAAATTTGGTTACAATCACTGAAGAACTCTAGGACAAGTAGCGATTTAAAGGATTTACCTCTACTCTATTTCCCCTATTGGGCCTCATCCTTCCTGGCCCTGGGGGGTCAGAGCCAAAACTTATACAAACTCTGTTACCCTTTCCCAAATGATGTTTATGGCCTAATTTGGTTACAATCCATGCTGAACCCTAATACAAGTAGCGATTTAAAGGATTTACCTCTATTTCCCCTATTGGGCCCCGCCACTCCTCCACCCAGTGGTTCCCCTTCCCCCAATGATGTTTCTGACCAAATTTGGTTACAATCCATGCAGAACTCTAGGACAAGTAGCAATTTATTAGGATTTACCTCTATTTCCCCTATTGGGCCCCGCCCCTCCTGCCCCTGGGGGGTCAGAGCTAAAATTTATACAAACACTGTTCCCCTTCAACCAATGATGTTTTTGGCCAAATTTGGTTACTTTATTTTCCCTATTGGGCCCCGCCCCTCCTGCCCCTGGGGGGTCAGAGCCAAAACTTATACAATCGCCAAATGATGTTTCTGACCAAATTTGGTTACAATCCATGCAGAACTCTAGGACAAGTAGTGATTTAAAGGATTTACCTCTATTTCGTCTATTGGGCCCCGCCCCTCCTGCCCCCGGGGGGTCAGAGCCAAAATTTATACAAACTCTGTTCCCCTTCACCCAGTGATGTTTGGTGGCCAAATATGGTTACAATCAATGCAGAACCCTAGGACTAGTAGCAATTTAAAGGATTTACCTCTATTTCCCCTATTGGGCCCCGCCCCTCCTGCCCCCAGGGTGTCAGATCCAAAACTTATACAAGCTCTGTTCCCCTTCACCCAATGATGTTTGTGGTCAAATTTGGTTACAATCCATGCAGAACTCTAGGACTAGTAGCAATTTAAAGGATTTACCTCTATTTCCCCTAATGGGCCCTGCCCCTTCTGCCCCCGGGGTGTCAGATCAAAAAATTATACAAGTTCTGTTCCCCTTCTCCCACTGATATTTCTGGCCAAATTTGGTTACAATCCATGCAGAACTCTATGACTAGTAGCAAATTAAAGGAAATGTTGACGGAGGGACGGAGGGACATAGGGACGGACGGACGACGGACGCCGCGCCATGACATAATTAAGCTCACCGGCCCTTCTGGCCAGGTGAGCTAATAATGGCATGGTTCACTGAAGTTATTCTTTTCTCATTACACACTTATTGAAATGATCCTCATTATTTTGTTTTTACAAAGCTCACATACAAGGTACATACAGACATTCCAAGTGATATTAACTACATACATGTATTACATTCCAGATAGTGTTATCTAAAACAGTACTAAATGACAATGATCTGTTATCTAGAAACAGTTAAAAATTTGCTTTACCTATAAGTTTTTGGCGATCAACACCAGTTTTAGACTTGATTTCAACAAAATGTGGAGTCACAATATCATCATCTACATTACTGTCTCTATGTGTCCGTCCAGTCACCAACATATCCCCCTCAACTAGAGCCTCCTCCTCCGCGGGATGTTGATCAACTATACCAGCCTCGGCCTTAGGTACAACTATAGCCTCCTCCTCCGCGGGATGTTGATCAGCCATAGCAGCCTCGGCCATATAGGTACATTGGTTTATCAGTGAAGAGGACCTTACCAAGTTGGCGATATGATCAAAGTGATTGATGACATAATCAAAGATTTAAAACATTTATAGCTTTCAACTACATAACTGGCAACTTTATATAGAACATTGATAAGGAAATACCAAATTCTATATTTGAGTATATTCAAATACCATGGAATTTGTTCTTTCTTTTTTGTTTTTATGTACTGTTGAGTATCACTAAATAAGTTTTTCTCTCAATATTCTTCTTTTGCTTGTCTTTTTTAATATGTAGAATATTTTGTAAACGGGGATGAGAATGCATACAGTCATATAATATACAATCATATGGTATTTCAAGATGGTAAAAAATATCTTTTAAGACAGCTAACTGCTTTGATAAAACCTCCAAAATCTTACTTTCATTTTATACTGGTTTCCCATGTCATTGGGAGAAATCATCACCGTCATAATCATTTACACCCTTACATATCTCACACATGGGAGAAATCATTACAGTCATAATCATTTACACCCTTAAATATCTCACACATGGGAGAAATCATCACCGTCATAATCATTTACACCCTTACATATCTCACACATGGGAGAAATCATCACAGTCATAATCATTTACACCCTTAAATATCTCACACATGGGAGAAATCATCACCGTCATAATCATTTACACCCTTACATATCTCACACATGGGAGAAATCATTACAGTCATAATCATTTACACCCTTACATATCTCACACATGGGAGAAATCATTACAGTCATAATCATTTACACCCTTAAATATCTCATACATGGGAGAAATCATCACCGTCATAATCATTTACACCCTTACATATCTCACACATGGGAGAAATCATCACAGTCATAATCATTTACACCCTTACATATCTCACACATGGGAGAAATCATCACCGTCATAATCATTTACACCCTTACATATCTCACACATGGGAGAAATCATCACCGTCATAATCATTTACACCCTTACATATCTCACACATGGGAGAAATCATCACCGTCATAATCATTTACACCCTTACATATCTCACACATGGGAGAAATCATCACCGTCATAATCATTTACACCCTTACATATCTCACACATGGGAGAAAATCATCACCGTCATAATCATTTACACCCTTACATATCTCACACATGGGAGAAATCATCACCGTCATAATCATTTACACCCTTACATATCTCACACATGGGAGAAATCATCACCGTCATAATCATTTACACCCTTACATATCTCACACATGGGAGAAATCATACAGTCATAATCATTTACACCCTTACATATCTCACACATGGGAGAAATCATCACAGTCATAATCATTTACACCCTTACATATCTCACACATGGGAGAAATCATCACCGTCATAATCATTTCACCCTACATATCTCACACATGGGAAATCACACGTCATAATCATTTACACCCTTACATACTCACAACATGGGAGAAATCATCACAGTCATAATCATTTACACCCTTAAATATCTCACACATGGGAGAAATCATCACCGTCATAATCATTTACACCCTTACATATCTCACACATGGGAGAAATCATTACAGTCATAATCATTTACACCCTTACATATCTCACACATGGGAGAAATCATCACCGTCATAATCATTTACACCCTTACATATCTCACACATGGGAGAAATCATCACAGTCATAATCATTTACACCCTTACATATCTCACACATGGGAGAAATCATCACAGTCATAATCATTTACACCCTTACATATCTCACACATGGGAGAAATCATTACAGTCATAATCATTTACACCCTTACATATCTCACACATGGGAGAAATCATTACAGTCATAATCATTTACACCCTTACATATCTCACACATGGGAGAAATCATTACAGTCATAATCATTTACACCCTTACATATCTCACACATGGGAGAAATCATTACAGTCATAATCATTTACACCCTTACATATCTCACACATGGGAGAAATCATTACAGTCATAATCATTTACACCCTTACATATCTCACACATGGGAGAAATCATTACAGTCATAATCATTTACACCCTTAAATATCTCACACATGGGAGAAATCATCACAGTCATATCATTTACACCCATACATATCTCACACATGGGAGAAATCATCACAGTCATAATCATTTACACCCTTACATATCTCACACATGGGAGAAATCATCACAGTCATAATCATTTACACCCTTACATATCTCACACATGGGAGAAATCATCACAGTCATAATCATTTACACCCTTACATATCTCACACATGGGAGAAATCATCACCGTCATAATCATTTACACCCTTACATATCTCACACATGGGAGAAATCATCACCGTCATAATCATTTACACCCTTACATATCTCACACATGGGAGAAATCATCACAGTCATAATCATTCATATCCTTACACATCTCACACATGGAAGAAATGAGGAGAGTGAGAGAGTGTTTATATTTAAGTTGTTCTTCTTCATATGTCTATACATATTCAATTCGGATTAGCAACGATCTGACAAAAACAGAGAGAGAAGAGGAAGCTGTACTAAGAGAGGAAGCAAAAAAACGGAACGATACTGAAACTGAGGGTTTCACCCACAGAGTAAAAGGTCCTCCATGGAACAAAAAAATTGTGGAGATCAAAAAGAAAACTCGGGGAGAAAACTAAAGGATAGTCTGGGCTGCTGCTACACAAACGCCGACAGTCTTCTAAACAAACTAGATGAATTAAAACTAAGGGTTCAAGAGAACGAGAGCGGTACAGATGTTATAGGTATAACTGAAATCTACCCTAAAAATTACATATTTTTACCAAGCAAAGCAGAGCTAAATATTCCCGGATATGAACTCTTCATCAATGAGAAATAGGGCTGGGTATTGGAAGGTCTAAAACGATACGATACGTATTGACAATACACTGAAACAATACACGATAGGTATTGACGATATACTGGACCTCTTTTTTCAAATTCAGTTGACCATTGTGTTTTGAATATTGTGACAATAAAAGACAATTTTGATAAAACATTCTATAACCTGGCAAAAAACCTACCAAACATCTTATTTGGTTCACCATCTGTGTTGATTTATTTCTGTCAATTTGTATTCTTAGCTATGAAAAGACATTTCTAATCCATCTAGGACGCACAGATGCTTTAAACACTTCCTTTGATTGAAATGCTCTTACTTGAATGATGTTTAAGAATAACTTTTGTTTGGAATTTCCTCTTTCTATTATAAAAACAGTAGGTTGAGTTGTTAAAACGATACAGCGATATACAGCCTGTTTGCGTATCGATATTCGATACGCTTCTGAAAACCGATAGTCATACGTATCGGTATATCGATATATTGATCCAGCCCTAACGAGAACGACCCTAATCGACACCGTGGGATAGGTATATATATCAAGGATGGCCTTAAACCAGTGGAAATGAGCATTAAAACCAGCTTTAAAGAGAGCGTCTGGGTTAAACTTACATCGCCAGATAACGGAAAAGTGTTGATCGCGGCTGTATCTATAGGAGTCCTAATTCCGATAAGGATAACAATGATGAGTTACATAATCTAATTAACAAAGTTTTGGCAGATAAAGAGTTTTCACGCTTGTTAAAGATGCTCCACCGCCGACAAATGGTATTTTTTCACTATAAAAAACAGGAGAAGACGATTTAATATTTTCCTTCAGTTACAAAAGTTACTTATTTTACACCATTACCAACATTGGAAAGTATGAGCATCTAATTTTACTTCAAGTTAAAATTATGAAAAATAATTAATTGCATCCCGAAAAAATTCTGTGGCACTATATCCTTTATGGAATGAAGTACTGATTGCGCATGCACCAAAGGCAAAATAAATTATTTTATATTATTTTTGTGTTAATTAGACATATATAAACACGATAATACACCAATTATTGTTCAAATAATGAATATCATTTATGCTATGTCGGCGGTGGAGCATCTTTAATATTTGGTGATTTTAACTTCCCAAGTATTGATTGGAGCACATGGATATCAAGGGGAGATAGACAAGGAGAAAACTTTATAGAGCTCTTAAGGGACAACTACCTCCATCAACATTCCAATAAATGCACCCGCGTCCGAGAGGGAAACGAGGTAAACATCCTTGATTTAATATTAAGTAACGAAGAAGGGATGGTAAATGATATTACTTATGATAGCCCTATAGGGAACAGTGATCACGTCCTTATATATTTTAAATACGCATTCCGCAAAACGGAATCCCAAAATGTTCCACCAGATTATAACTTCCGCAAAGGAGACTATACCAACATGAAGAAGGAACTACGGGAAGTGGACTGGGACGAAACCTTGTCTAACCTAGATATTGAAGATGCTTACAACACCTTTCTTCGTATTTTTCATAATATAGCAGATAAGCATATTCCAAAAAGGAAGAGCGCATCCACAAATATAAAAAACGGCCTGGCTTTAAACAGGGACCTTACGAATAAAATTAACAAAAAGCATCGCGCATGGACAAGGTTTATGGAAACGAAAACACAAGATCGATATAAGGAGTATGCTAAACTCAGAAACCAAGATAAATGGGAACTCCGGAAGGCAAAAAAGGAGATGGAAAAGGAGATTGCACTTACCGCTAAACATCAACCTAAACGATTCTGGAAATATATAAATGCTAAGAGAAAAATGAGATCGGGGATTTCGGACCTAAAGGGACTGAACGGAGATCAAACACAAGTAGCAACAAGTGATTTGGATAAGGCAGAAGTATTGGTTAATTTCTTCACCAGTGTATTTACTAACGAACCTCCCGGGGAACTACCTTCGTTCACAGCTAGACCTTTGAGTCAAGTATTTCAAGACACAACAATCAATGAAGTCGTAATTAAGAAACTATTTTTCAATTTAGATACTGACAAGAGGCCCAGAGGGCCTGTATCGCTCACCTGGTTTTTTGTTAGTAATTATCACAAGACTCTCACAATTAGAAAAATAAGCAAAATTGACTCCCAAAGTTTAATTTTGAATCACAACCATACAATGATGCTATTGATACCATACAAATATGCTATCTAATACATAGGTTCAGAGACAAAGTAATTTATATGAAAATAGTAGCCTAATTGACCTTTTTGACCTCGCATATATTGCCGTTTAAGGCCAGGGGGTAAGCCCTATCATTTGTACAATTTCAAATCCCAACCCTATAAGGATGCTACCATTGCATTATAAGTGCTCTTCCATTCTTAGTTTCAGAGAAGGAGTCGTTTATATGGAAATAGCCAAATTGACCCCTTTTGACCCCGCCCCCCAGGCCCCCGGGGGGTCAGCCCCATCATTTGCACAATTTGGAATCCCAACACTATAAGGATGCTACCATTGCATTATGGGTGCTATACCATGCTTAGTTTCAGAGAAGAAGTCGTTTATATGGAAATAGCCAATTTGGCCCCTTTTGACCCCACCCTCAGGCCCCCGGGGGGGTCAGCCCCTCATTTGCACAATTTGGAATCCCCACCCTATAAGGATGCTACCATTGCATAATGGGTGCTATACCATGCTTAGTTTCAGAGAAGAAGTCATTTATATGGAAATAGCCAAATTGACCGCTTTTGACACCGCCCCTCAGACCCCCGGGGAGTCAGCCCTATCATTTGCGCAATTTTGAATTCCCACCCTATAAGGATGCTACCATTGCATTATGGGTGCTATACCATGCTTAGTTTCAGAGAAGAAGTCGTTTATATGGAAATAGCCAAATTGGCCCCTTTTGACCCCGCCCATCAGGCCCCCCGGGGGTCAGCCCCATCATTTAAATTTTGAATCCCCACCCTATAACGATACTACAATTGCATTATGAGTGCTATCTCATGCTTAGTTTCAGAGAAGAAGTCGTTTATATGGAAATAGCCAAATTGACCCCATTTGACCCCTCCCATCAGGCCCCCCGGGGGTCAGCCCCATCATTTGTACAATTTTGAATCCCCACCCTATAAGGATGCTACCACTGCATTATGGGTGCTATCCCATGCTTGGTTTCAGAGAAGAAGTCGTTTATATGGAAATAGCCAAATTGACCCCTTTTGACCCCGCCCCTCAGGCCCCTGGGGGGTCAGCCCCATCATTTGTACAATTTTCAGTTAGTAGCCCATAAGGATGCTACTAGTCAAATTTTGTTGAAATCCGACCAGCAGTTATGGAGAAGAAGTCGATTGTTGACGGACGCCGGACGCCGGACGACGGACGCCGGACGCTGCGGTATATCCCATAAGCTCACCTCGGTTCTTTGGACCAGGTGAGCTAACAAATCACCAGGACCCGACGGGATGCACCCGAAAGCCCTAAAACAACTCCACAACCTTCTATGTACACAAATTTCGATAATCTTCAACAAATCCCTATCTGAAGGTAAACTACCCCAGTCTTGGAAGGACGCAAATATTACAGCCATATACAAAAAGGATTCAAAAACCAATCCCGGAAACTACCGACCTGTCAGTCTCACCAGCATCATCGTTAAAACAATGGAAAAACTTATACATGATAGTATAGTTCAACACATGCAACTGAATAATTTATTCAGCAAAATTCAGATTAGAATTCTCCCCGGAAGATCAACAACACTTCAAATGCTAATTGTCCTAGATGAGTGGACGCATATGCTGGATACGGGAGGAGAAATTGATGTCATCTATATGGATTTTATGAAAGCGTTTGACAAGGTACCCCATCGCCGTCTAATACACAAACTCTACAATTATGGAATCAGCACAAGAACTGTTAAATGGGTAGAAAATTTTCTAAGTGATAGACATCAAAAAATGCAAGGTACTGCAAGTTAAGGGATCGCCAAATAATAACAGAACATATCATCTCGCGAACCAATCTGGAGAAGTCATACTGGAAAAAATTGTCAGCAAAAAGACATAGGAGTAACGGTAGATGCCAATTTGGACTTTCGGACCCATATTCAAAATTCTATAATAAAGCAAACTCAGTCCTCGGCATTATCAGAAGATCGTTTACATATCTGGACGAAACGATGTTTAAACAGTTATTTAAGGCACTGGTAAGACCGCACTTGGAATATGCAGCCAGTGCATGGAGCCCATATAAACTTAAAGACTGTCAGATGATAGAAAACGTACAACGGAGAGCTACCAAGCTTCTACCAGGATTTAAAGATCTGTCATACGAAGAGCGATTAAAAAAACTGAAACTCCCAACACTTAAACATCGCAGGATTAGAGGGGATTTAATAAACGTTTTTAAAATTGTAAACAAAAAATTTGACGAGAGGGTTACCTCTAACATATTTGTTTATGATACGAACGAAAGAACTCGAGGCCATAAAATTAAGCTGTATAAACAACGTTGCAACACGGAGCTAAGGAAAAACTCTTTCACGTTTAGGGTAGTTGTTACCTGGAATTGTCTACCAGAGTCTGTCGTTAATGCAGAGACTACTAAAGATTTTGAGATACTGCTAGATAACCATATGAAGGACAATATCTATAATAATTACTGATAAATAATTTTATTGAGTACTTGTGTAACGTCGGCCGCCTACATGTTAGCGATGACGAGACTTCTTTCGAAGTTCTTTTTGGGATGAAATGTGGTGAGATAAACTACTTGACACAATAGATAAAGTTCACATTTTTATTAATCCACAGCAAGTTCAAAACACAGTTAATAATTCACACTGTTCCATGATCGTACATTCACACTTGGCCAAGTCATTTCACACCATTTTCACATAAGTATTTACAAGTCCATCCTCACAAAGTAACGGCACTTCCACTAACTTCTAAAACTACAGGAAAAAAAACTCTCATAAGTAAAGCGCGCACCTCTTTTTATACCGCTTCAATAACAATTAATATTCATTAACTCCCAAATTATTCTACTGACCAATCTAAACCTTAAACGTGTGCACGTGCTCCTGATAGATCAGCATCATGCCTAATATGGACCAAGGCTTTTGTCCGCAATGCGACACTGACCGAAATTGACCATATATGTCTCTACCCAAAATCCACTACCTGTAAACAACTGACTTTCAGTGTATGCAAACTATAGAGTTTAAATGGCAGAGCGCTATCCACGAACCTGAGCGAGATGCGTTAACCTGTATCAGACGTCCTAGTAACCGAACCATTACAGCGCTAGCTAAGCCTTAACAATATACGTACTACACCTAAAGGGAAGCAACTCGAGTAGAATTAACTTGACAATAACTAATCTATGTTCCCGCATCATACAGATATATACACAATCTCTACCAAACTAATAACCATTCTAATAAAACAATCTGTATCTCCAAAATCAATACACTTCTATACAACTTTACCAGTGACAATATAATTAGTTTATATTGTGTCTTATGATATGGACATAGAGGCTTCTAGCCTGCGTCCATTATTTTCCATTAAATCCATTATACATAGATATCTACACATAAAACTACATTAAGTTAGTACATGCATGATACATGCGACATCTGGATGGTCCATTACTCCATTTACCCAGTACATTTGTACAATGTCATGTACTTCCAATAAAATGTATGTATGCAGCTTGTTCGTATGTTTGAATTAATACTTACTGATTAATTTATCGTAGTCAATGCCTTTCTGTGAAGAACTCGACACATTCCATGGGTTTACAACATCTCCATTTCCTTCCTCCATGGACAATTTGGCAAGCTTTTCTGCGTCTGTGGCCATTATTAAGTCCTAGATCACTTATTTTCCAGTTAATGTTCCTAACATAAGGCTGAAACACTTAAATCTCAAGTATCAATCAGGGTTTTTAAAAGTAAAACTCCTATATCATGTTAATAAATATGTCGCGTACATCGTACAATATTGCAATATTTCAGCTTTCGGTTTCTCACGTGTTGCATCACCACGTCCTAGGCTTTTGTAACGGGGTCGTTGATTGGTCGAAAATTAAAATTTTGTGCGGAGCTACAATATGTCAGCGCCCTGTGGAAACCGCATTCTACATCTCTAACACGACTGGAGTTGGCAATGATCTTACAACACAGTATGTGCAATGAATGCTTTACTTGATTACGGAAGCGATGACTCCCATGATGACAATAAACTCGAGGATATTGAGGAAGAAAAGTGTTTTCTACATGATAAAGTGGATTTCTTTAATTTGGCCTCAAGTAATCACGAAGAATCAAGTGATGACCAACAGAAACTTTTAAAGCGGGAATTAAGGACACCATCAGGTCTCTCTATTGAAGTGCCTGCCGAAGAGTTCTGGGAACCTGTTTCTGCTGAGGACATCAAGTTCGTCACAGAAACGAAAGAGCCTAAGAATGCTATTCAAACTTTTGGTATTACTCCATTCAAGACCTCCAGAACCAAAAATAGAAGTAATGACACACAGACTGGCATTAAAAGACAATATGGTCAATCGCATTACAGGCATTCACAGCTAGCTGAAGCAGCAACTGTTTCTAAGAATAATGAACAATCCAAAATATTGAAAGACCACAGTTTTGACTCAAAGCAAATCTATTCTAAACACCAAGTTGAAGATAAAAGTGCAGAAACAAAGACTGATTCTCAAATCAACAACAGAAAATTATTTTACTTGCATTCAATTATCAAACCTCATCTGAAAAGGAAACCCTTCTTTAAGATACCAAAAGACAGAGGACACAATATAATAGGTCATTCAGGTCCAGTGACCAGAGTGAAATGGAACAATACACAGTACAGTCATTTACTTTTGTCTGCTGCAATGGATGGTATGGTGAAGTTATGGAACTTCTGGTCCAGCTTAGACCCCTGTGTCCAAACAATGGGTGTTCATACAAAGGCTGTGAAAGATGCTTGTTGGAGCCATTCTGGGAAAGAAATAATATCCTGTGGCTATGACAAAAGAGCAATCATATCTGACGTTGAAGGAGGTATCTGTATTATTAAAATTAATCAATCAATGAAATTATACTGTGGATAAAATTAATTGATTGCATTGTAACATTATTTCTAAAACATATTGATTAAAATTATCAATAGCCATGCAGCTGCCAACTGAAGTACATGCATGGTATTGCTACCATAATTACAGAAAATTCAACCCTTTCTGGCACTATATATCTATAGCTTGTTAATATCAGCTTTTTGGGGACAGTCAAAAGGTGAATATTAACAAAACGTTGAACTGGTCATATAACTAAGTTACTTAACCTTTATCTATAGAATTAAAAAAAACATTATTGATATCAGAATTCTTGATACCACATTTGCTATAATTTCTTGATAATATCAGGGGATGTATATACCTTTTAAATTTGGGAAATAACAACAGAATCTTCTTCCTTGAAATGTGTATCTATTTTGTCAAGAAAGTAATTGTTTTCTGTGAGGGAAAGATCCTTTATTTAGTCCCAAATCCACCTGAAGTTTTAAGATTTTTGCATAATAGTAACCTTGATAATTATCACTTAAATCATTCATTGAAATAAACTTGATTTTCCTCACGCCAGCCTGATTAATGTCCTATGTATTGTCAATGGGTATGTCAGGTATTAAGGAAAAAGGTTGCTTGCATATTTTACCCTACTGACTTATTGTAGAAGGTGCAGATTTTTGCGGTAAATACAGTAATAATGCACAATGAAAAGCAATTTGAATACCCCAAAATCTTGATAATAAGCCTTAATCGTAAATAGGCCATTCTTGAAAGTAAATCTTGGATTTTTTTTTATGTCAAATGTATTTTGAAAATAGGCCAAACTTGAAAATAAGCCTTGAATTCCATACAGGGAATTTATCTCAATATTAATATAGGCTTTTTGTATATGCCATACAGGATAAATGATTTCGAAAAGAAGGTGGGTATGGAAATAGGCTGGTCTCGAAAATAAGCCTGGGATTTCCTACCCCCCAAAAAAAAGAATTACATAAGGCTCGTCTTATTATCAAGATTTTAGGGTACCGGTTATATCACTTTAGATTTCCTTCAGGAGACTTTCTCTGTTTTTGTCATAATTTTCAGGAATTTACACTTTTACTCACATTCTATAGAACTTTCAATTCAGAAAGTTGTTTTATGTTTGGTTTTTCTTTTGTTCTAAGGTAAACCATTAGTGACCTTTCAGCATGAAAACTACGTTAATTGTGTCAAATGTCACCCAAATAATACCAATGTGATTGTGTCTGGATCCTATAACATTCTACAGGCCTGGGACAAGCGCGCACCAGACCAACCTGTACAGGAGTTCATCTATAAGGATAACACTGGACAGGTAAAATTCTACAGAATTGTACACGAGGATTTAAGTATTCTCATCACACATAATAACAGTATAATGGTGATACTTTTGTATATAGCAATGAGATATAATCGTCTTATCTCGTATTACGTTTGGAGAAACTTGAATTCACAATGATGAGATTTTTGTGAAAGTTGTTCATACCTGGCGTCATCCACTGTTTATTCCCAAAGAAGCTTTTATCAGAGTCACGTCTGTAGAAATTTAACTTGGAACAATGCTACTTCTGTAAACTTGTACGAGATTAATCCATAATTGTGACGGCGACTGACAAAATGGGCCCAGATGCGGCGATTATGACGTTGGAATAAATGACGTTATAAAGTTACGCACATTTTTTGCCGACGTCACCACGTTTATTTGCGGAAACTCTCAATAAAATACGTTTCATAAAGCCCGCATTTTATGTATAAATTTAACTACCTGTACAGTATCAATACATAATATAAAGGGTAGACTGGTGAGTATCAGGTGATCAGTAGGTACATGTAGGTACTTTCTAACAAAAATACAAATAAATAAATAAATATAGCTGCAAACAGGACATTAGAAAAAATATTGAGATTGTTTTTCTCATCGTTGATAGAGATAGCAATTAATATATTCATGGCAAATCAATCAAAGATAAGAGTGAAACAACTTCTGATTTATCTCAATTAGTTTCGACTAAAATTCCAATATGCCACATGTCAGGTGATCCGGACAAATATATTTATAAATAAATTTAATACAGTTTTAACATTTTCAAATCTTATCTAGCAATACTGTTTCTTCAAGGATATTCTGGAAATTCCACAGGCTTTGCTCTTTCACAAGTTGATAATATTTTGCAATACGTCGGAACATATTTAAAATAAAATATCGAAAGTCAAAGTCGTAAAAGTCACTGAAATTATACCGAATACATTGATATACATGTAGCAAACATATCACGAGTACGGAAACTTAAAATGCAAACAGCGTGATGTTGTTTTAAAGACAAAATAAAGGCAAGAAAATTGTGTTAGAAATATTCCGTCTGAATTGTAAGAGGACAAGGAAGCAGATTTCATCAGCCGAGAATTGAATTCTGTAGATGAACCACAGGTGTTTGGCTTTATACATATTGTTTTCTCTTTACATGTATACATACGTAATTCGAGTAGATAGAGATAGAACAAAAATATCTATAGAACAAAACACCTGTGGATGATCTTTAATTTTGTTTGAGAATAAGTTAAGTTTCTGATCAGTGCAAATGATATCTATTTTCTTGTAGAACTATGCGACGATGCTAACAAGGAATGTGGCATTTATAGTGGACGTCGGTAGAGTTCAGTACTTATGCTTTGGTCACATCCCCTTCCGATTAGGCTTAAGATGTATTTATTCCCGGCATGCATTTTGGCCATTTTTGCCTGGTCTCCGGACGGACACCAGACATGGCCGGCCGGTGGATGGGACTCTCAGACCACAGGGACCTGGCACGATTTTTTTTAAACTAAGAGTATACGTATATATATATGTATACTATTGGTTAAAAATTTTCGTGCCAGGTCCCTGTGTCTCAGACAGCATCGGGGACGTGCCCGAAGATTTTTAATTCGAAGTTAGAATATTCCCGGTGTCCCGTAGAATTTCATAATCGGCCACATATCTTTCACATATCGTTTAATCGAGCGGCAATCACATCGCCCGACATTTGGCCGGGCCTGGGGTACAAGTGTCCTTCGTTGTCCGTAATCAACTAAGGCGATATTCGTACGATGTCCAGTGAATAGGCCAGTTATCGCCCGGACATCATATGATAATCGGTCGATTTAGCATTAGATATGTTAGATTGATATTCACTGCCCCCCCCCCCCCCCCAAAAAAAAAAAAAAAAAAAAAAAAAAAAAAAATCTTTGGAAACAGACGTCGTACGATTACCGCACGGCCTCCTTTTAATGTAAATTATGTCGGACAAATTTTTTGACCGGTGTTGTCCAATATCGGAAAATGGCCCAAAACCAGCGGTGTACTCCCGATTACCCCCTATCTCCGGATACCGACCGATCATTGTGACCATAGCATTAATTTTGATGACATTATACAGTACATGGTACCTGGGTACAGGGAGTGGTCAATGGACGAAGATGATTTATATACTTTGTTCAGTTTTGTGAGGATCCCGCACACCAACCCCACCCAGTCTAGTCAAATCACTCATCAGTGCTTAAATCTTAGGGTGAAACAGTATTTTTCATTTCATCTACATCATCTAGAAAGAGCTTTATGTAGAAAAAAAACTATTTTAGAAACCACAGGGGTTTGAGAATTAGTTACAATTTATATCAATTTTTATCTGTGTACCAGAGTATACATATATTGGTTTTAGGGGTCTTATAATCAAGATAAAAAAAACTGTGGAACTTTTGATCCAGAGCATTAGGACCTCTATATAGTGATCTATTGGCATTGTGGTGGGTTCAAATTGATATAAACTGTTACTAATTCTCAAAACCCTCTGTTTGAAACGTTTTTTTCGTCTTTTTTTTCAATCGTGTGCATTGCAATTTCTCTTAACGGTTTTTATCCGAAATATATATAAAGTAGAACTCTGAAAAATAGGTTTAGTTCTTGAGTTGTCTATAAGATATATTGAAAGGAAAGAGTCTGAAATGTAAATGCGATCAATCGTTTCTTAAATTTGATCACTCCATCCACAGGTTTTTGTTTTATGTGCCATAATGGGTCAGTATACTAAATCCAGTAGTATATCTACCTGATATAAAATTTAAAATGTGTGAATCGGAGAACTACGAACACTTCCTGATTCACAGTTTAAGAAATCTAAATAGTTGACTTAAAACACACATTTAACAGAAAAAAACCCAGTAAAAGACATACATCGTTTTAGTGTTTTAAATGTTGATCTGATTAAAAAACACAACAGTTATTAAACTGAATTGCCTTTGTTTACCATAATAACCTCCTTCCCCACCACCATTTCCTGAGTGCTATATATTGTGACCACTTTGCTCGATCCCAAGTGCATGTATGTACTGTCTACGTCATATTGTTTAAAAAAAACATTTAACAAACCAGCACACTATAATCAGATTAAGAACAACTGATACAAAAACAAGATGGATCTTGAATGTATAGATATAACAAGATATATATATATATATAAATCCGTATAATTGTATATATTATATGCCGTATTGTGGATGAGATAGAACGACATTATTCCGGTCATTCGGGAAGGAACATGGGGAATTGAAAATATATATTACTGGTTACCAATGTAATCATGTACACTGTATGTGGTTTCCAAAGGTGAACGCAAAGAGATCGGAGGGTTCGGGCTCGATTCACTAGTACTTTGAAAACATCATCTAACCCGAATAGGATGTTTCATACATTAGTCTTTTTATTTGATCATTTAATCCACATTCAATTTAGTTTTGACGGTTTTATTTACATCATCTATTCGGACTTCGTCAATTCTTAGCACTTGAGCGCATACGCATGCATGTGCATTTGACTTATTTGACTTCTTCGGTATATATCTGATCGGTCACTCCATTAATGTTATTCGTATACCAACATTCTAGTTAAAAGAATCTGGAAGCATATACATGTAAACTTTAATCAAATGCACAGATCTTTGACTTTTTTAAATACGAACATACAAATCAATATCATTGCATGAAAATTTCCTCGTGAAGTTGTTCTTTTGGCGGTTGCTGTGGAACCATGAATATTAAAAAAAAGATATCATATTTGATTTATTAATGGCATCATTGTCGAACCATGAATATCTCTACCAACGAAAACATTTTAAAATTCCAAAGCATGAAACTAAATCACACGCGAAAGTATTTGTTACACATAGCACGCAGTGTTTCACCCCGTCACATCGTAGAATTAGATTGTTACATGTACGTGTCACAGATAATCTTGTATTTTGATAGAACGGACAATGATGTAGTTTTAGTAACACTGATCGAGCTAAACTTTTAATAAATTACAGGTGTTAAAGATCAGTCCAAAGCATAGTCATATGCACGTATACGTTTTTATGTAACGTCATTGGCAGCCTTGTTACATGACGTCAATGTTCATGACGTGATGCTTTCACGTCGCTAATTTTGTCATTAATGAATCTACATGTTGCCTCATTCAAAGTCGCATATCTCTTAAATGCTTTATCCTACGGCTTTAATATTTTGTAAACGTGATCTACACACCATGAAGTAAATAAAAATGTGAAAAAATGAAAATGTGATTTTTCCTCATCTGGGCCCATTTTGTCAGTCGCCGTCACAATTGTCTTCACATACATCTATTGGCATACAAAAACAGTACCCGTACATAAAAATCATGTTATAATATTTTCTTTGCAGGTCCAAGATGTGATATTTTCTTCTGATGGGAGAATCCTTTTCTCATGCTGTGATGTGTTGAGTCGTGATTCTGCAGACAGGAACATAATGGCCTGGGATGTCAGCAGTGGTGTGGTTCTGTCCAACCAGATATACCAGGTTATCTCCCTTTATCTCATTGTAATCTGTAATTTTAAACATCTCATTGTAATCTGTAATTTTAAACATGCATAGATTTGATCACCTGGGAATTTCTGGATTGCTGTTTGATATTTGGTGTAACTTTAATAACTTTTCACCATGGGACTCCATAGTATATATGCTATGCTGTTGAGATGTCTATTTTATGATTATTCTGATAAGATGTTTGACTATAAAATTCTTTTCATGTTCTGGGCATAACATGGATGAGCTGATATCAAATTTATAAAATGATCAGGTAATGAAATGATACAATGTACAGAATGATAGCACAATTTCTTCCTTTGATAAGGAAAGATACAGCTGTACAAGGCTCAAGCTGCACCCAACAGAAGGCCACTTCCTAGCCCAGACTAACGGAGACTACATAGCTATCTTCTCCACACACAAGCCCTACAAACTCAACAAGGTCAAACGCTTTCAGGGTCACAAGGTAAATCAAATCTTCAGTTTGACTCTGATTTAATTCATGTCTTATCTTATATAGCTACATTGTAACCTGTGATATTACATGGAAAACGTAAAGTGGCTTTACAGGATAAGTTGGCAAGTCTGATGATGAACAGACATTCTTCTGGATATATGGGTTAAGATATCCCTTTAACCTTACTTTACAGTTTTATATATCCCACGGTTGATAGGGAAAAGATAAGTGTCTTTTACTGGGTTAGGGATAAGACTAGATAATGACAAGATGTTATCAATACATGCTCTGTCCATTGACATCATCAATTTGACGTAATTGTGATAATTGACAAATCAAAATGTTTCTAAACAACTGTAATTTCATTATTTTTAATTAAAGTATGAGAGAAAAATATGATAATACATAAATACTCAAACATGGGTCTGTCAAAAAGACTGGGATATCTCCACCCTTGTGCGAGGTTTTGGCTGTCAGCACATGGCAAGCTTCATGTTGACCAGCGAAAAGCTTCCCCTCGGACAAGATCCCTGTCCACTTGACAGACTGGTGTCCACAAAGCAGAACTGATGAATACATTTTTTTAATATCCTAGGTATACATAGAAATTGTATGACATTATTAGATGTCACTGTTGCATACTACATGCATAAACAAATTAGAGCTGTCATCGTTACAAACAATATCGTTGTATTGACTCATCTTCCGATACGATATTGATTCCTATTTTCCGAAATCGATACAATGACCAATATTGTACTTTATGACCTGCCTATGACCTACTAATGTTGGAATTTCAAATGTCGACAAATTATGTATTCTTTTTACAACATACCAATTGTTCCTGATCATTTTAACTAGATGAATTTTTAGGTCACCTGACCTATTACGATAGTTTTTTGTCTGTCATGCAATTTCCGTTAACATTTCCATGTAAATGCGATAACTTGGGTAAATGTAAACCAAACTTAATGAAACTTTGTACGTAAACTAACATTGGATAAAAGGTTATAAAAGAAATAAATACAATTTTATTTGAATTTTTATGGGATAGTAAAACAGACAAAGTTAAGACAGCCAATATCGTTCAAGAATATTTTAATGGTGGCTTGAAAATGGTAAATTTAAATGCTTTTATTAATTCCCTTAAATTAGGTTGGATCAGGAGATTATACACCTGCGAAGGGAAATGGAAATCTATTTTAAAGGAACACATTGTTTTGATTTACTATTAAATGTTGGTGAATATATTTTAAAATGTATTAACCTTTGTACAAATGATTTTTGGAAAGATACTTTTAAAGCCTTGTATAAATTGAACAGTTCCAAAGAAGTTATAGATTTACAAAATAAATCCTACTTAACAGAAAGTATCTGGCATAACAAAAATATAACTGTTGATGGTAAACCTGTTTTCTACAGGGCTTGGTATAGTCTTCTGAAAGATCAAATAAACATAAATTTTTACTCTTTTGAAGAATTTTTACAAAAATATGATAATTTACACACCAATTTCCTTCAATTTCAAGGACTAATATCTGCTGTTCGTAAACGTCTGCCTAACCCTCAGCCGCAAAACCTATTACCACTTATATGTCCATATGTTCCCCTGAATATATACAGATTCTCTTTTCAAATATGAAAAATTTTAAATTTCTATATGCTATTCTAAATAAGTCAGAAACAGAACCTACAGATAAGCTGAAATGGCAAGAAGAATTTTTATTAGATGAAGAAGAGTGGAAGCATATTTATAACATTCCTTTTAAAGTAACAAAAAACAATAAACTTCAATGGCTTCAGTTTCGTATTTCTCATTATATTCTGACCACCAATTCAAAATTATTTAAGTATAGTATAGTAGCTAGCCCTATGTGTACTTTCTGTAATTCAGATAGAGAAACAATTATTCATTTAATGTGGGAATGTCGAGAAGTACAAAATCTATTGCAAAACTTTGAAACTCTTTTAGATGCTCTTTATATTCCCTTTTCAATTAACAAACAATCTTTTCTTCTTGGTATTACAACTAACAACATTAATGCACCAGTTGATAATGTTATACTTTTAATCATTAAACAATACATTTACAGAACAAGATGTTTTCATAAAACCTTAAATATAATATAAACACATTGGCAAAAAATATAAAAGAATATTATAATATCAAATGGTCAAAATGATTTTTTGAAAGCAAAATTTATAAAAAGTTGGAGTAAGTGGACACCGTTTATACAATTTGATATATGAACTCTTTTAAATTACGAAAAAAATTAAGAACCAAGGATAATTAATTTAAATCCTGACAACTTACCGGTATTACTTTACAACAAATTCTCTACCATTAGATAAAAAAATACATATATTCCACATCTTGACTCTATCCTCCTATACAACTATTTCCTCTCTATCCTATTTTCTTAACCTCTTATAAATGTTCATGTATGTTTGAACGAATGTGGGTGTATGGAAACCTTTGAATGTATATAATGATTTAAGTAAACTCTTTGGTATATGTGTGAGGGTGTGTGTTTGTGTGTGTAAAAGTATAAATGTGAATGTCATGTAAAATTGATACAAATGAAATACTTTTGTTTTTGTATTTATGATGTTAAATGAATTGTCTTTGTCTGTATTGTCTGTAAAAATGAAAATGATTTCAAAAAATAAAAAAAATTATAAAAAAAAAAAAACATTGGAAAAATCTCAGAGGATTTCAAAAATCAGCTTGATTCGACAGTTATTTACAGAGTTAATGCCCTTTGCACTAATAATTATTGTGGACCTTGTGAACGTGATAACTTGAATATATATAAATCAAGTTTAATGAAACTTTGTGTGTAGACTAACAATGGAAAATCAGCATGATTTAACAGTAATTTATGGAGTTAGTGCCCTTTGCACTAATAATTACTATTGGACTTTTTGAATGAAATAAATTAAGAAAATATGAACAGAGCTTAATGAATTTTTTTGTGTAGACTAACATTAGAAAAATCTTGGACGAGTTCAAAAATCAGCATGATTCAACGGTAATTTATGGAGTTATTGCCCTTTGCACTAGTAATTACTATTGGACCTTGTGAATGTGAAAACTTTCGTATATATAAACCAAGTTTAAAGATGCCGACAGAGCATAAATGATATTCATCATTTGAACAATAATTGGCTTTTAATCGTGTATAGGTATGCCGAATTAGCACAAATAATAACATAAAATAATTTAGTTCACCTTTGGTGCATGCGCAATCATTACTTCATTCCATATAGGATATAGTGCCACGGAATTTTTTCGGGATGCAATTAATTATTTTTTCATATTTTTAACTTGAAGTAAAGTAAGAAGCTCAAACTTTTCAATGGTGGTAATGGTGTAAAGTAAGTAACTTTTGTAACTGAAGAAAAATAATAAATCGTCTGTTCATGTTTTTGATAGTGAAAAAATACCATTTGTCAGGATTATTGGACCTTTTGAATACGATAACTTGAATAAATATGCAATCAGCTTTATGAACCTTTGTATTTAGACTAAAATTGGAAAGATCTTGGACACGTTTGAAAATTGACCTGATTAGATTGTAACTTACTTAGTTATTGCCCTTTGTAATTATAATTATTGAATCTTGTGAACATGATAACTTGAGTAAATATGCACTGAGCTTAATGAAACTTTGCATATAGACTTAACATTGGAAATATATCGAACAAGTTTGAAATTAAGCTTGATTCTACTCTAACTTATTTACGGAGTTATTGCCATTTCCAATAATAATTATTGAACGGTAATGTGAGTAAATATGTACCAAGCTTAATGAAACTTTGTATGTAGACCTATTAGATGTATGTTCCAATTTCGTGAACAAAAGATATTGGTTGGCTAGTAAATGACATACTGTAACTAATTTTTATCAATTATCAGGTGACCGTTAAGGCCCATGGGCCTCTTGTTCACAATTACAACAAATTATATACGAAATAGTTCCTGAATGTTTACCTTCATGCGCCGATTATGTAATACACAAAACAACCTTTCCAGATTTCTTCTTTTTCTCAACAACACCATTGTTTCGATATATATCGACACATTGTGATATTTTCCTTTCGATATATCGATACTTAAAATTTATATCAATGACAGCTCTAAAATAAATAAAACACATTGAAGAAGTATCTATTATTGTTACAAAATGTTCAGGTGTCTAGAAAAATGTATGTATTAGATTACCTATATTATAGAAATTATAGTCTTCAGTTGTAAATGCATAGGTGCATTAGATTCCTTTATCAAGTGAACAGTAATCACTATCTCCAATCTATTGTTACAGGGACTGGGGTATGCTGTTGGATTTGATGTGTCTCTAGAAGGATCAGTCATAGCAAGTGGAAGTGCTGACGGTAATATTTACTTCTACAATTACCACACTGGTCGTCCAATTCGTACGCTGAATACAGGTCTTCCAGTGTGTACTGATGTGGCACTACATCCTGTATTACCCAGTACTGTAGCATGTTGTGGCTGGAACGGACACATACAGGTATGGAGATGACCTGTACTGTATCAATGGACAAATACAGGTATGGAGATGACCTGTACTGTATCAACGGACAAATACAGGTATGGAGATGACCTGTACTGTATCAACAGACACATACAGGTATGGAGATGACCTGTACTGTATCAATGGACACATACAGGTATGGAGATGACCTGTACTGTATCAACGGACACATACAGGTATGGAGATGATCTCCACCGTATCAACGGACACATACAGGTATGGAGATGACCTGTACTGTATCAACTGACACATACAGGTATGGAGATGACCTGTACTGTATCAACGGACACATACAGGTATGAAGATGACCTGTACTGTATCAACGGACACATACAGGTATGAAGATGACCTGTACTGTATCAACGGACACATACAGGTATGCAGATGACCTGTACTGTATCAATGGACACATACAGGTATGCAGATGACTGTACTGTATCACTGTACAGGTATCAGATGACCTGTACTGTATCAACGACAAATACAGGTATGGAGATGACCTGACTGTACTTCAACGGACAAATACAGGTATGGAGATGACCTGTACTGTATCAACGAACACATACAGGTATGAAGATGACCTGTACTGTATCAACGGACACATACAGGTATGGAGATGACCTGTACTGTATCAATGGACACATACAGGTATGGAGATGACCTGTACTGTATCAACGGACACATACAGGTATGGAGATGAGCTGTACTGTATCAACGGACACATACAGGTAAGGCGATGACCTGTACTGTATCAACCGACACATACAGGTATGGAGATGACCTGTACTGTATCAATGGACAAATACAGGTATGGAGATGACCTGTACTGTATCAACGGACACATACAGGTAAGGCGATGACCTGTACTGTATCAACTGACACATACAGGTATGGAGATGACCTGTACTGTATCAACGGACACATACAGTTATGGAGATGACCTGTACTGTATTAACGGACACATACAGGTATGGAGATGACCTGTACTGTATCAATCAACAAATACAGGTATGGAAATGACCTGTACTGTATCAACGGACACATACAGGTAAGGCGATGACCTGTACTGTATCAACGGACACATACAGGTAAGGCGATGACCTGTACTGTGTCAACGGACACATACAGGTATGGAGATGACCTGTACTGTATCAACGGACAAATACAGGTATGGAGATGACCTGTACTGTATCAACGGACACATACAGGTATGGAGATGATCTCCACCGTATCAACGGACACATACAGGTATGGAGATGACCTGTACTGTATCAACTGACACATACAGGTATGGAGATGACCTGTACTGTATCAACCTACACATACAGGTATGAAGATGACCTGTACTGTATCAACGGACACATACAGGTATGAAGATGACCTGTACTGTATCAACGGACACATACAGGTATGAAGATGACCTGTACTGTATCAACGGACACATACAGGTATGGAGATGACCTGTACTGTATCAACTGACACATACAGGTATGAAGATGACCTGTATTGTATCAACGGACACATACAGGTATGGAGATGACCTCTACTGTATCAACGGACAAAAACAGGTATTGAAATGACCTCTACTGTATCAATGGAGAAATACAGGTATGGAGATGACCTGTACTGTATCAACGGACACATACAGGTATGGAGATGACCTCTACTGTATCAACGGACAAATACAGGTATGGAGATGACCTCTACTATACCAATGGACACATACAGGTATGGAGATGACCGCTGCTATGGGAAAGGAATGACATGTATTGGTCAAAGTGAAGCTGAAAAGGACAATTTCCTGGTTAAATGGAATGGTGTCTGGACATTTCTATGATAAAGACCATCTTATAGTGACAAAAATCGGCACAATTATACGATTACCGACTTATTGTCACTATATATAGGAATGATTCGTTCTACTGAAAATTGTATTTACAGTTCTACTGGAAATAACTAATCGCCAGAAACGCCGTGTATTTAGCAATTGGGTTAGCGTACCATAAGAAGTTCAGGAAATTTCTATTGGACATTTCTGTCATTAATGTTGGGATTAACATCATTCTTACTGCAGTATACATCAATATAATGATATTCCATCAAAATACTTTGTATCAACAAGCAACAAAGACCACAGAATAAGATATGGATGAAGTTTTATTGATGTATGTTAGAAAAAGCATAAAAACACAATACCCATCAACGTGAAACAAATATACCGGTACTGTGTAGCACTATACCATATTACGAGCCTGTGTTTGTATACAAATAAATATTCTAACAAAATCTTTTCATAAAATAAAATTGTATGATAATTAAGCAAAAACAAGTTCAATTTGTTTTATAAAACAAATAACAATAAATAAAGATCAATCTATGAACAAAATGTCAAAAAAATACTTCAAAGTTTCAACATACATTTCTTTAGACGATGGGGAATAAAAACATTTTGCTTAGCATTGTGAGTATATTGCTAGGGAATAATTATCTAGTTGAAATGTCCATTTGTACAAATGTGTTAAAGTGAACAGTCGGGCAAGGATGGCTAAAGTCGGTAAAAATGGTGTGAATGTATCCAGTATAATTTTTTATGAAATGGAAAAATAAAATCTCTCGTCAAAATCTGTCTGCGTGCGAAGAAATTAATTTAAAGTATGGGAATTCTAAAACGTCCTCCCGGCTCACTATGTCCGTGGTTTCATTTCCACACAGCCTCGCTTTCAATGCTTTCAAACTTTCTTTACTTTAATGGTCAGAACTGGGAAACTAAGCAGAACTTGACCGTCGTATTAATATGTGAGAACTTTTGGACGGCCAATGAACGCATTTAGACTGGTTTTCTTTGCCCGACTATTCACTTTAACAGCAAAGCTGATAGTAATTATATAATCTGCTGTCGTGGCTGAACAAAATACATGTAGAAACAAATCTGAAGATTTACTTTGTCTATACACATAGATCCTGCAACAATGAAAAACTGACATGATTAGTTTTTAAGCCTTATCGATTTAAAGACAATCCTGTAATATTGGTCTTCAATAAGTGATAAATAGTCACACATCTATTTATATACATGTTTGCACAAAAGAAAGACTCACACAGGTAACGTTTTTTTCCGGTTGACAGCACATACCTGAAATGTCTGTTTATGTAACGCGATCAAGTAATTTACCTGAGAGTACCTAATAAATGGCATGTAGATGTTTTCATAGTTGTACAAACAAATAAATATGTAGCCAAATTTTGGTGTGTTAAATTTTGGCTCTTTCATGCCCAACGCCAAATAAGCCAAAATATGACCACATCCAAAATATCCCAATTTACAGTAACTTTTTGTTTGGCATAATAGTACAGCAAGAAACTGATGTACTTTTAGTGATGTAATTTTATATTTGATGCACTGTTATTGCAAAATATCTCAACAAGTCCTGTAACAATAAGTAGGGCTATATCTGAATAAGGCTACATGCTATTCAATTTAAGCAAATAATATTTAGCATGTAAAATA
Organism: Argopecten irradians; assembly: GCF_041381155.1. Lineage (NCBI taxonomy): Eukaryota > Metazoa > Mollusca > Bivalvia > Pectinida > Pectinidae > Argopecten > Argopecten irradians. The sequence continues at coordinate 54,582,468 of NC_091136.1, forward strand.
TCATTTGATTGCAAACATTGAGATTTAATGCACTTTTAGAAGAACCTTTTAAATACAGCATTGCTTTGCTCAAAGAAATTCAAGAGGATGGTACTCGATATCGCAGCCAAGTCTAGCAAAATGTCACAATCCTGTGTGAGATGATCTAAATGTTTCAAAGCTCTAGCACCTGTATTCCAATGATATTCTGTTTCAGACATTTTACAGATGTCTTTATTTTGACTTCAATTTCTAAAAACAATAAAGCCAATTTTGTCAATACTGAGAAAATACTAACTTAATAAATTAATGATAAATTTATGTAATTTTCAAAGGATGTTTGAGATAATGAACTTGAACAACTGACGCCAGTATAATGTTTTTAGTTGGTGTTATTAGCTGTACAACCTACACAAGTATGCCACTGTAGACTCTGTCAACATTCTCGGATGCCAATTTAATACAGTATTATAATCATTCATAAATAATGTAACAGGTGCCATTTTCTTTTTATATCACATCAAATATTATCAGAAAGTAGCATATTTGGTACAATGAGTTTGAAACTGGGATCGAAGAAAACGTATATGACAGATCTAGATACAATCCAATCCAATCTAATTGTGGTTAAAGTCAGCTGTAACAGCATTTAACTTGTATATTACTTTAATAATCGGTCTTAAAATCACAATTGCAGCTTGCCCATTCACTATTGCATGAGAAAATTTGACAAAAAAAAAGAAGAAAGAAAATGTCAACATAAACAAGGAAGAAATTGTGCACAGATGAACATCTATTTCCATATGAATTTCCTCATCATCACTTCTAACACAGAACCAGTTTCTCACAAGAACACTATTTACAGGCACATTTTAGTTTTTTCATACAACCATAGACTTTATGAACTAAAGGACTGGTGTTATATTTTAATAAACTACCTATCATACTGTAACACTGATCTCTCACTGCACAGTATATTATATTGAAATACATGTACTGCCTCTACACACCAGGAAACTGGTATATAATTTGTTAAATCAAGGATTTTTTTTACAAGTGGCACTCAGGTTTAATGAATGCATAAGACAATGTGATTGTCTAAGGGAGTTAATTCACCCAATCTTTTACTCAATACACACCTTTCACATTCTGAACAACACAGGTAAAGATAAAGAACTGGTCAGCAAATACCTGTAATCTTCTTGTCATAGTTTTCTATTTATTATCATGACAGTACATAATATTCTCTGAATTCTTTTAGTAAATGATAATAACATTATCCAAGTTCTTTGTAAATGCTAATAATATTCTCTGAGTTCTTTGTAAATGCTAACAACATTCTTTTTGTAAATGCTAACATCCTCTGAATTCTTTGTAAATGCTAGCATTCTCTGAATTCTTTGTAAATGCTAACATCCTCTGAATTCTTTGTAAATGCTAACATCCTCTGAATTCTTTGTAAATGCTAGCATTCTCTGAATTCTGTGTAAATGCCAACATTCTCTGAATTCTTTGTGTAAATACTAACATTCTCTGAATTCTTTGTGTAAATGCCAACATTCTCTGAATTCTTTGTAAATGCTAACAGTCTCTGAATTCTTTGTGTAAATGCCAACATTCTCTGAATTCTTTGTGTAAATACTAACATTCTCTGAATTCTTTGTGTAAATGCCAACATTCTCTGAATTCTTTGTAAATACTAACATTCTCTGAATTCTTTGTGTAAATGCCAACATTCTCTGAATTCTTTGTGTAAATGCCAACATTCTCTGAATTCTTTGTGTAAATGCTAACATTCACAACATACTTATTACAGTTATTGGTGTATTGTTGTTTCTCAAGGCCATTATATCCCTAGAATACACTGGTGGTAGGCAGGTTTTATGGTGTGTAGGACACATACAAAGGGTAATAAAGGCAGGTTGAGTAGATGTGACAGCACAAACATACAGATACACAGGTCTACACCATTAAAGGTAAAACACAACACAAACTGCAATGCCAGTCACATGCAATAACAAATCACACAAACATATACCAATTACATACATGCATAGAGCTATCCATTGACTATCTGATAAATACAGAAAAGACACCAAATGAACACACAATAAGGGACCTACTCCTACACGATCTGTCAGAACAACGGATACTTGAGTGTACCACTCCAAGGTCATTAGTAATACATGTACAAAATGTATCACTTCACGATTTGGACCTCAAATTTTTAACAATAATGTCACATAGATGGAGGGAAAAACTTGAATATGTATAGGAATTATGCTAACAATCATATGTAGCATGCATTGTAATCGTTTTCATCATTAAATTCTAGAACGTTTTTACCGATGAATTTCCTCTACTTGGATAGTGACCTCAAAAGGAAATGCAGAAAACTATGGCACACAAAAATCTTGAATATATATATAAAGTACATCTGTCCTTGATTTAAATAAACCTGGTAGTCATTTCTCTGTATTATTTGACTCCACATAGCTGGATGGTGGACACAGATTTCATTTAATCTGCACTTCATAATCGGGCTCTAGCCAAAATGTCCCAGAGAAATGTCCTTTGTTTGCAGTCCAGTGCATATCTCAAAAAGGAAAATAAGTCTGCCATAATTACCTACTGAACTATACGGCATAGTAGACTGAAAATATAAGCAGAAACAATTATCCTATAATACAGGAATCTACTTGTGAATGTCTAGGAGTGTGTGACAGGTGAGGTAAATGAGGACAGTGTAGGTGGGGCGTAACTACTACCATATACAATTTGGTTGTCTCCACGGTAATACAATAATATCACTTACATTTTCTGGTATGTTCTTAGACTTGTAGATGGTGTAAATGGAGATCAAAGCAATAACATTATATTTGCCATATTTGACCCAAGAAGTATCCAGCCCACATTTTGAAGCCTCAATTTCACTTACTTCAAATTAAATGCAGACTGGAAATATGAAAACCCAAACTGGTTTCTTTGATTTCTTTTGTAAATTGATTTATGGCATACTATGTGCACTAATTTTGTGAAATGGTAGTAAAAATTTTGTTCTATTAAGCAATCCTCTTTTTCTCAATTATTTAAGTGGCCTGGTGCTTATTGGGTCGAATATGGTACATAGCAAATGAGGTTTATATATTTTTTCTCACTGACACATTTACAGGGTCACTTCTATAATGTGGTGACCACTACAATAGGTATATATAGATATCATCAGGCTAGCAGTAATGTTAACAATAGCACATCAATTATTGTATATATTAAATATACTAATGACTAGATTAGTGGGTGTTCTACCGTCATGTAAAATCAGTGATTATATTCCGATAAATATTGAATTATCTGGCAATCAACAAACAAATTTATACGATATTCTATAATTAATATACAAGTCCATATCCATTTTGTTTATATAATAAGAATGTTCTTTTGCTCCATCATATAAAATGACATCACATTTACTGTTATGTTGTGTAAGTGAATGTTTACAAACATGATAGTCACCTCATGAATATTTATATTTTGGATTTCAACAACTTCATTTTTAAACAATTTGAATACTAATTAAGCATAGTCAAAGGCATTGATAGTAATGACTGTATACATGAGCAGCACTACATGTACAGCAATATAAAATATCCACACTTTATTTAGCAGACATTTTACCTAAACAATATAAGCAAGAATTATGGTGAATCAAAACTAATTGTGCAATATTTTGCATTATATACATATTTCAGATGAATAATCAGACACCTGTGTTGTACAAATTAATATTAATTAAAGTTTCACATATGTTCAAGGTCACTGAGGACTTTCTCAAGCTAGGATATATAATATAGGCTGCCATTTACATAATGATTCAAAATAACGAATTCAAAGCAAACCCAATATGGATCTTCCATGCCAAAACAACTTCATAGTACACACATTATAATGTTTATATGGAATAAATACATAAAACTTTGTTAGACCAAACCCTTAAGCTTATTAAAATCAGGTGTTGGTACTTTGCCGTTGGCGTTATTTTGGTGTATTCCTTATCACAACTATTAAAAGTTCTAATATACATGTGTAGTCTTTTTGTTATGAAGACTTGATCTATCTGGAAAAGACTAAATTGTAATACAAAAGTGCAGAAATCGACTTCAATTAATACCATAATGGACAAAATCATAGGAGTATTTGTAATATGATCACCAGTCACTCCAAACAACGTTTGAAGAATTCAAAATAAATTTTTCAACATCACATAAAATATACATCATAATATCTGGAATGTAAAACTTGTAATCAACTCATGATATAACTCAAAAGATAGATATATTTGTAGTTACACTCTGAAATCACTGTCTGTATACTGATATTGTGACAATTTGTCTGTAATACACAACACATACTACTGTAATCTACAAGGTTGCATGTCTACACCATCAGCAGTTGAACAACTAGTCGTCATACCAACACTCAAACTTTGACCTTGCTAATGTCAAAGGTCACATTGCATACAGATTCAAAATCAACTGATTCAAAATCAACCCTATCGGCATCTCAGTTCAAGTGTGTAATTAGTCATTGTTCTTTTAATTACAAAATAGCACTGAAATATCTGTAGTTTGAACAGTTAATGATTTTCAAAAATTGGTCAAAACTTCAAATTTTTTAAATGAATTTGAAAATTTATGAATATATGTACTGAGTAATTAGAATTAATATGTAAATCCTTGTTAGTGGAACTCTTGTTAAAATTGCTGTACTTGTCTCTGTGTGACCTTTTGTGACCTCTTTGATCTTGTGACCTCTTTACAACTGCCGAAGTCAATTATTTTCTTCCGTCCTGTCTCTTCTCTCACCCTAGAGTCTAAAACTTCACACCCCCAGGGCTCCATACTCCTGGTTCCAATGTTCATACTTGGATAACGTGTCGGCAGGCACACTCTTCCTGATTCTCCTTATAGACTCCATAAAATCACTGTACTTTATACCCCTAACCTGTAACCAAATGTCGGTAGATATACACAAGGTGCCTAAATGTGACTCATATATCAATGGTTTATATCTTTTCTCACATAGAATATTACTGATTTGACATGAGCCAAATACATAGCATTGCCTGTATAAGTCAGACAAGTGACAAATCAGGCTTCAACATCACTTTAATACTATGTTAATAAACAAATGGCTAATAAGAAAATACCAACATTCAAACCTATGAAATGAAATATTTATATGAAATTTCAGTTTATAAAATAGTGGAGTTTATAGTATTTTAACATCAAATGAAGATTTAAAACATTTTAAATCTCTTCAAACATAACACAAATTGCTCTAGATATTGTTTGATGGTCATATACTGTAACTTAGGTAGCCAGAGACTCCATGAGATCCCGTTTCTGATCCACAATACTCAGCCACACTCTGTAAGATTGAACCTACATTCAGCCTCCATTATGTCTCCTTTTTAATTTTCTGTTTATTTACCTTATTTGCATCCACAGTCTTGACCTCTGTAGCTGATAAATCTGAAAATTAGATGTAAATATAATTTATAGCTGAATTGTAGTAATCTACAACTTGCATACTTTTACTACGTGGGAAGTAGGGGTGACTATTGCCTACAATTTTAACTATTGCAATACTATTGTTATCAGGAAAACACTATTGCAATAGCTTAACTATTGCAGACTGCAATTGCAATAGTATTGTAAAACTGGCTCTTAGCTAATCTGGATCCCTGTAAATATTCTGGCATAATTGTATTTTATATCCTATTCTTTTTTAATTAATAGTCATTAAAACCCAAATAATCTGGAAACTTGACTATACTAGCCAAATATTCTGATCTAAGTGACATCCAGTACTGTATTACTATATAAGCAGAGTTTGTCTTAAATTTACTATCAGGTTTTATTATAATTTATAATTTTATATAAAGAGTAACTTGAATAGATGGAAAGTGTTTCTTTTTACTAGTTTCATACAATATGCCAACTCCCAGATATGATGCGTACAACAGTAAAGTTTCCTCACCCCTGATAGGTCCCAGTGCTGCATCTTTAGCCAAGGCATTGAGGTCACTACCAGAGTACCCTTCTGTTAACCTGTCGATTCCAATAAATCTTAATTTCAATTCAAATTAATACAGTTAACAAACACATATCACAATTTGTGGATCATATTGAAGATAACAACACATTTATGAATTGTATGTACCGGTAAAGGCTATCACTGCAATTTCCTCTAATACAGGGTACATTGAGAACATTATCAGCATTCTAAACATTTTATTTATTATTATTTTAAAGAAAACTTTGTTTGAAAACCGCCACATAGATCTTATCTTTGTAAATAACATCAATAACATGACGTCCAGTCCAGGCCTTACCTTGCTACCTCAGACAGCTCATCACTGGTCAGTGGGTTACTGTGCTTGGCTAGTAGCTGTGTAAGCATAGACTTCCGTGTCTCTTTTCCAGGCATATTTACATACACTCTCTTAGCAAACCGTCTGTGAAGAAAGTGAGGAAAATTTGATAGAACAAGACTTTATACAGTACAGAGTTTGTCTGAATGTTGAGAACAACACCAAAAACCAAAATAGGAAAATCCCATACAATGTTGAATTGTTTTAATATATGTAACTGAAACAAGGATTTACAAGGTCAAGCCACCAGTGGTAAGAAATGTCGAAATTTCATGACCAAAAATAAACACAAAATTTTTGTGACCATCATTCTGCAACAAAATCAAGATGCATGTCAAATTTTGACAAAATTGTTCAACATCTGTCAAAATAATTTTACCATTTCAACAATGACTATCTTTCACCTGCTTCTGTTTACACCTACCTCAGTACAGCATCATCCAATTCCTGTGGTCTATTGGTGGCTCCCATTATCAACACCCTGTCGTCCGAACTTCCGGCCACCTGTCAAATAACAAGGGTTGATATAATCATTTAAAGGAAAATAAAACTTTTTGTAAGTACCATTCTATCTTGGGCAATGATAATTAGCATTTACAGTTGTTGTTATCATCTGTCTGAAATCTTGACCTGAAATGAACAAAATAAACCTCAATATATTTAGCCTTTATTTGTCAATGACAGAATATACAAGTATAAGCTATACAGATACAGAAAAACAGAGGCAGCAAAAATGGAAGGAAAGCAGATATCATTACTGAAACAAACATAACATGGAGAACATTAGTTCTATTGTTTCAATATTTCTACTGTCATATAACATACCCCATCAAACTGCACTAGAAACTCTGTCTTCAATCGTCGACTAGCATCATTTTCTCCTTCTCGTCTTTCACAAAGCAAAGAATCAATTTCATCTACAACAAACACAAACTATGTCAATCAAATTTTAAAGAATCAATTTGACGAAACTTAACACAGACTGGAGAAAATATCACAATTGAGAAATATTGGTATTAAGATGTTATCACGTACCCATAAACACAACAGAAGGCTGGAGTTCTCGGGCCAGGGTAAACATAGTCCTCACCAACTTCTCTCCTTCCCCTACCTACAATATCACAGAGAATTCACATCAGATCTGGTCTGTTAGACATAGGGACACAAACGCTCAGTAATTCACAGAGAACTCACATCAGATCTGGCCTGTTAGACATAGGGACACAAACGCTCAGTAATTCACAGAGAACTCACATAAGATCTGGTCTGTTAGACATAGGGACACAAACGCTCAGTAATTCAAAGAGAACTCACATCAGATCTGGCCTGTTAGACATAGGGACACAAACGCTCAGTAATTCACAGAGAACTCACATCAGATCTGGTCTGTTAGACATAGGGACACAAACGCTCAGTAATTCACAGAGAACTCACATCAGATCTGGTCTGTTAGACATAGGGACACAAACGCTCAGTAATTCACTGAGATTTCACATCAGATCTGGTCTGTTGGACATTTGTCTGCATTTATAATATAATCAAGCATAATGTTTTGGATACAAACACTGCTTCAGGTCTATGAACCAACATGCTGTGCTTGATATTGGAAACAAATTGTGTTCCAGGTAAAAATTAAATTGAATTGTTCTCATAATATAGAGGTTTTATCTGTGAAATTCAATGAGATATTTTAGTGCCTTACCCATTTGGATGTGAGACTTGAGGCACTAATGTTGAAGAATGTAGCATTGGACTCATTGGCCACTGCCTTAGCCTGTAACACAAACAGAGTCAACAACTGATACAGTTAGACAGTATAAAAAAATAGTACTTACATAACAAAGCTACGCACACACTACTAAAACTGAATCTCTGCGTCAAACCCCAATACAGGTGTTTGGTATATGTACTTGCACTGATCAGCATAGTAAACTGCCTGTATGAATCTTGATATTGTTGGTTTAACTTACCAACATAGTTTTCCCATTCCCTGGAGGACCAAACAACAATAAGCCCCTTGCTGGTGCCCGCAAACCGGTGAATAACTGTAACAGACGTGAATGATTATTGTGTAAGAAATTCACTCAAGTTTTCCAATCTAATGAAAATTAGCCTTGTAATTCCGCTCCACCATGATGCTCTACGTTATGCTCCAATACAAGATCTAACAACGCCCCATTCGGGGTCACCTCAGCATGTCCCCTGTGGTTAGCCAATCAGCGTCTCGCCTACAGAATCTTTGTCCTGAGATGTTCCGATTTAGGCAATGGGTCATGCTGAGATGACCCCAAACAGGGCATTGTTAGATGTTGTATGGAGCGTATCATAGAGCATCGTAGTGGAGTGGAATTACAAGTCTAATTTTAATTAAATTGTCAAGTTTTCTATATCATTATCAAAAGTGTATTGTCTACAATTAATAATTATTAGCCAGAAATTGAACCATTCATTGGCAACCTTCAAAATATTCATCTAAAGATTTAAAGTTTATCTTTAGCTCTAAAGCGTAACAGTTTATCATAGCTGAAATTGCCAAACGAAATGTAAGTGAAAGCTAAAGGTACATGTAACAGTGAAAGATTATCTAAACCTACCTCTGGTCGTAAGGCAGGGAGTATCACAATTTCATGTAAAGCTTGTTTTGCTGTGTCCTGACCAGCTGAAAGTAAGAATGTACTGATAAAGTAAAAGTATTTTTTTATGATTTAAAATAGTAAGCGACTGTTTTGTGTAAAATTACATAGCACCAATGTTGTTATTTAACAATGGAGACTAAATGCTGTTTAAGTAAATACACCCCGCAACAGATAACTTTAACTCATTTTTACTCATTTCTATCAATTGCTTTCCAAACATTTCTTGTCAATTTGATCAAGTTTATATTTCAAAATAGAAGTTTCAATTTGACCTATACAGTAAAACCCCTATAACTCGAACAGCAGGGGACCAGGTCAATCGTTCGAGGACTACGGGGTATTCGACTCATCTGAGGTTAGTCACGATCGACAGTCAAAATGTCCGGTCTCAAACTATGACAAACAATGCACGACAATGACATTTTAATTACCCTATCTTTCAACATTTTGGATTTCTTTATTTAAGTGTTTTATTGATAGCAATATCAAGTTGCAAAAAAAATGTATAACATAAATTTAGCGTTTGAAAAAGCTAACGAGAACGCTCTAAATTATTCACAGCAAAGTAAGCGATCGTCATCTAGGTCAATGTAGAATCCATATTGGTCAACAAGGAGTACATTTCTAATATTTAATGATCATAAATCATTTAAAACATTTACAAAATAAATACTCACAATAAAGTTATTAACCAGCATATTTACGGACATAAGAAATGATCTTTATAGACGTCTTTTTAGTAAAAGCGTAACGTTGGGTTACAAGTCTTTACGAGTTATGTTACAAAATACAATTTACGAGATACGGAACGCACTGATAAAATGTACTTTGCATATATCGTTTGATATCGTTTACATCTTTCGATAAATAACATTGTGTTAGCCTGTCGAATGAAACCAACAAAGAAATTAAAAAAAATAAACTTTTATAATTAGGCGGACGTCAGCAATATCTTTCGCCTCTTTTGTCATTTCACAATGCGTACTTTCTATTAACACGGATCAACAACTTCCGTATTTTCGTATTTACAGCAAATATTATTACGAGAGAAACATTAATAACTTAATGCCTTTTCTGAAATATTCAAATAAAGTAAGCATCAAACAACGACTTACGATCGTGTAGGTAGGTAATAATGACACCGTTAATCTCTTAATTACCTAAAGGCTCGACACGCCAACTGTATAAACACAAGATCGTGAGCATTTATCCATGTCGGTCGGTGCAGTCAGGTGCGGCACAGGTAAAACAATCTCAAGGGCTGAACACCTGTTCGATGAATACATGGGTAAATACTATGTATTTGATGAAACGGGGACATATTTCTGTTCGAGGAATAAGAGGTATTCGACGAATAGCTGTTCGAGCTATCCAGGGTTTTGCTACATAGATTATATAGGGAGACGGTCGGGACCGTACGACCAGTTCGAAGAATAGGGGGTATTCGAGTTAGAGGGGTTTTACCATATTTTGAATTAACATTAGATCTTTCTTTTTCTCTCTGTGTATATTCTTACCGATGTCCTTGAATTGTACCGGGGGACCAGTGTCTACTATCTCATTTATGATTGTCTCAGCAAGCTTTTTGTCTATGTTCTTCAACTTCAGAGAAGACAAGTCCTTTTTAGGACGGGCTCCTGGATTCTATGAAGGGAAATTTCATATTATCAAAATTAGGATGTGCACAAATGAAATTAATGTCTATAGATCAATAGATTCCCACAAAACTGCAGAGACTTACGACAAGAAATAATACATTTGGCTATATTCTAAAAATGAAATCTTTCATATTAACTGATGATAGTGATTCTTCTACTTTAAAGATAAAGAGATAAATAAATCAACTTGTTTTATTATATATACAGTAAAACACGGTTTTAACGAATCTCTGAAGGCCAACTAAATTAAGTTCCTTTAAAACATAATTCATTATACACATACTTGGTGTACTGTACAAACATTTTAAATGAACCTTGACAGAGAATCAAAATTACTTCATTATAACCATGAATTTGTTGTAAGCATGATCATATAATGGTGTTTTAGTGTATGTACTTGGGAATGTAAAAATCATTGAACCTAATTAAAAGCCATCATTAGATTTAACAGTACCTGTTGTGAGTGCTGCCTTTGGTGAGAGAACTTGCGAGCTGGGGAGGAGGTGGCTGAGGAGGAGCCTCCTGTACTGGCCGGCCGACTGTTACGGGGGAGGGTGTTACTCTTGTGTACTGCCAGAGGCTGTTTCATAGGCTTCCACATCTTACTGGAAGCTAGAAACAGGTTCAACAGTGCATCATCAGGATACAGCAGTGGGGGAATGTAAAATTATAGATGCTTTTATACAGTAGTGGAAAAATGACTTATGTGAAATTATACATATATTTATATTATAAGTGAGTGAATGATATACAATGTAATATTATATAAATACCATGTGAGAAGTGCAAAAGAAACTTTAAGGTTCATGCAAATCAGAACTTATACACACTTTAAACCAATAACAACAACAGATAACAGCACAAAAGGAATACTTAGAATATCAGAAACAGATATCATCTATACTTAGATTGTGATGGTAAAGTTGAAAAGGATCCAGTAACTAAAGCTAAAATGCTGCCCTTTTACACAATCTCGGGTAATTTTTTTCAGTCATGTAACCTGAAACATGCGTACAATTTTTCTTGGCCTAACCCCCTCCCAACGCCACTGTGCCGAATCGCTAATAATCGTCACTTTTGACGAGGGCGAAACCATAAAGATGAAGATGAAAAAGAAAGATATCAATCATTTTATAGTACAGTAAATAATGAAAACACATATCAATCAACTATTTATGCTTAGATCACATAAAAGTAGAATAATCCAAAGTTAGCACAATTCACAGTTACCTGAACTATTTATACTTTGATGAAGATTTTGAAGTGTTTCACTCAGGTGAATCTATAAAGTGTCTTTTACCCTTCACCATTTAATTAGTGTGGCTTCTTGATTATATTAAGGGGAGACAGTTCATTCAGCTTTGTTTGAAAATAATGGAAGCTACTTAATTTGATTGTTACGTACAAAGTGAATTTTGATGCAAATTTGATAAAATTGTTGAGCACACATTGAAAAGCTGAAATCTAAAATCAATTTAGTCTAAATACAAGTGAGTGTTCTGGGTTCTAAAATGATGGACAGTGTTAGATACCAGCAAATCAATACATTTCCACAGTAGAATTAACTTTATGTGAAATTATTCCCATTTTTGTCAGACAAGTGATGTATCATCAACTTCAGAAAACTGATACTACCATGCAAGGTTAGAAAGAATCCTTTTCAGTACAAAATTATTTGTTGAATGACATTACAAGCTACATGTACATGTAGATACAAAATATACCAGGATATTTTTGAAAATATCCCAAAATGACTATGGGGCTAATATTTCTTTTATCTCTATCAAACATTACTCAACTGCAACTTTTTAAATACTCCTTAAGTCCTTTACTACATGTAATGTTGAAAGTAGAAAACCGACATCCATCAGAAACTGCACCGCCTCCTACTGAGTGAAACCTTAGCTGTAGTAATGCACCAAACTGGCTCTTTCCAGACCCTTTTAAAACAAGGAGCCGCAAAGCTTGGCATTATCCCCCGCGCCCAGTTGTATTTTTTAATAAATTTCCATGGTAACAGAAAAAGTATTGAAAATGGAAGGTTCCCATTAGAAAAAGGCACAACTAGAGCACTAGCCTAACATGTACAGAAAGTTTCGTGTAGCCAAATTGAACGGTTTTTGAGTTATAGCCCGGAATAGAAAGGAAACTTTAATAATATGGTATTTTTGAATAAGTTTCCATGGTAACAGAAAAAGTATCGAAAATGAAAGGTTCCCATTAGCAAAAGGCACAACTAGAGCACTAGCCTAACATGTACAGAATGTTTCGTGTAGCCAAGTTGAACGGTTTTCGAGTTATAGCCCGGAATAGAAAGGAAACTTTAATAATATGGTATTTTTTAATAAGTTTCCATGGTAACAGAAAAAGTATTGAAAATGGAAGGTTCCCATTAGAAAAAGGCACAACTAGAGCACTAGCCTAACATGTACAGAAAGTTTCGTGTAGCCAAGTTGAACGGTTTTCGAGTTATAGCCCGGAATAGAAAGGAAACTTTAATAATATGGTATTTTTGAATAAGTTTCCATGGTAACAGAAAAAGTATCGAAAATGAAAGGTTCCCATTAGCAAAAGGCACAACTAGAGCACTAGCCTAACATGTACAGAAAGTTTCGTGTAGCCAAGTTGAACGGTTTAGGAGTTATAGCCCGGAAACGATACTCGGACGGACGCACGGACGCACGGACAGAGCCCAAATCAATATCCCCCGCAAACGCGTTTCGCGGGGGATAACTATGACCATGGTATAAACGTACTTGATTTCAATGTCCCCAGAAACCTTTATAAAACAATTTTATTAAAACTGGAAAAACTGACCCCTTTCGGGGCTACTGTATCAATTTGGATTTTTAGACCTCTTAAAAACTATAAAACCCCTGTATGCCAATCTTCATTGAAATTGGACAAATTTTAAGTCATAGCAGCCATCTCAAAAATAATTTACAATCTACAAACTATCAGTTATAACCACATGCTATATCCATTGGTTTTTGAGGAAATCTGTTGAGACAAAATGCAATTCTTGACGGACAGACGGACAGACACTATGATTGCTATAGGGTGTGGGGCCCTAATTAAGGTTTTATTTTGGTATAGATATGGTGGAAATGGTTAGAATGTGCTTACTGTCTGTAGCATTCAGTGATTTGAATGAAGAATGATTTCTGCATATCTCGGATAAAAACCTCTAAAATTTACCAATCACGTTTTAGAATCATCTCATACTGTTCGGTCATCTAATGCTAAAGAAGTTAATAGCACCTAGAATGTAGATGTATTTCCTTACATCACTTTTAGAGTAATTCACTGTTCTTAGAACTTAAACTGAATATTAAAAGTATGAAAAGAAAAGTATGAAAAATATAAAGCTTTAAACACATCAATTCCCTATAAAACAGGAAACATTCACACATGCTAGTTTTAACATGGTTGATTGACATGTAATACGAATGTAACAAGATCAATACCTTTTATGAAGTGTTTCTAGAACGTTTGAAATGATATATAAAGCTAGCACGCTATTAGGTGTAATGAAGCGGTATGTTATGTGATAGCTGTCAGCATCACTCACACACAGGTAGTCAGATCAATGGAGAGTGATCAACACAGAATACCATATCTCTATCACCAAAACACTCATCAGGTTCATTGTCGGGATATCAACTACACTAAGATACAAGACTTGTAATCCTGCCTGTACAATTGACAAAGCCATATTAGGTGGTAGACAAAGCTTTTGGGCTTCTTGAATGTTTAGATGGCCTTGTAATAAAATTGTCTGAAAACCCAACAACTGTTTGGTTCCAATAGGGATCCATTGATTTTCCAATCGTGTAAGTTTCTTTCTGTGTAAAGGTGCAGACAAACCTTTTAATTTGAACACAATGTCTGGATATCTTTAGTAATTAGGCCCGACACTGAAGACAGATCTGCCCCTAAAATATCACTGAAGCTTCCACCTACATGTGTTACACTAACTCTATCAACACCACACGGCATCCATCTAGATTTTACCACAAACCACAAATTAGAGAGCGCATCAATAACATTCTCTTGGCAAATCTAGTATGCTGTATTATATAGCTGAACACTGTTTAAGTGTGCAAGTGACAAAATAAAATAGCTTTTGACAACAAATAAACTACCTGTGGATTCGTCTGATTTAGACTTATTATTGCTTTTTGGAACATCTTTTCCGATAGGTTTCCGGGCACGCACAGTGGATTTTGTGTCTGTGCTGTTGGCATTAGGGAAGGGAAGTGTTTTTTCCTTTGTTTCGGACGGATTTGGTAAACATGTAGCACCATCAGTAGGGACGGGAGTAACAGCTAAGGAATGTAGCATCTTATCTACACAAAAAAAGAAACAATAGCAGGCTACAGGATTAAAACGAAAAAAACAACACGTAAAGCAAAAAGGGATATAAATGACCTTGAAATCTTGATATAATTGAAACATCTGAAAGTAAAGAAATACTTAGAAGGAAGTGTATGGTTTTATCGTTAGATTATACACCTGCAACTTCCTTTCAGATTTTTGATATCACGAAACTAATACATAGAAATGTATTCATTTTTTGTGTTAGATTTCAAGTTCAATTACATCACATATAAGTACGACACAGTGCAGTATGCCCATATCTTATTGTAACAGCAGAATTTGTATGATAGGTGGAAACTTGACATTTTTGTTATAAAATAAGACTTACTTAATTATAGTAATGAAAATAACAACAGTTGTAGGTTAATTAGTTAAAACCTCAAAACACATGTATGTTCCATACATCCATTACATTTTGTGGGCGAAAAACAAATTCTGATCCGCTGCTGCTATGAACTGCATGGTGATGAGTTTCAAATTGATAAAGGATCATGACCAGACTGGCCTTCATTATGTGTAGGTGTCATTAGGTGTAACAATTCTCATGTGTAAATGTTTAGACTATCACATTTGTGATCCATACTATTATTCTGGGCTTTGCTGCCTTCTATTAGTGCAGTGTTGATTAGTCTATGTATCTGTTGAAAATCTGGCATTTTCTAGCAGAATGGTACATATTCAACAATCAATAAGAATGAGCTAACAATAGAAACGTTGCACAATATATTGCATCAAAATGGTAGTCCTGAACAAGAGGCCCAGAGGGCCTGTATCTCTCACCTGGTTTTTTGTTAGTAATTATCACAAGACTCTGACAATTAGAAAAATAAGCAAAATAGACTCCCAAAGTTTAATTTTGAATCACAACCATACAATGATGCTATTGATACCATACAAATATGCTATCCAATACATAGGTTCAGAGACAAAGTAATTTATATGGAAGTAGTAGCCTAATTGACCTTTTTGACCTCGCATCTATAGCCGTCTAAGGCCCCGGGGGTCAGCCCTATCATTTGTACAATTTCAAATCCCAACCCTATAAAGATGCTACCATTGCATTATAAGTGCTCTTCCATTCTTAGTTGCAGAGAAGAAGTCGTTTATATGGAAATAGCTAAATTAACCCCTTTTGACCCCACCCTTCAGGCCCCCGGGGGGTCAGCCCCATCATTTGCAAAATTTTGAATCCAAACCCTATAAGGATGTAACCATTGCATTATGAGCGTAATCCCATGTTAAGTTGCAGAGAAAAAGTCATTTATATGGAAATAGCCAAATTGACCCCTTTTGACCCCGCCCCTCAGGCCCCCGGGGGGTCAGCCCCATCATTTGTACAATTTTGAATCCCCACCCTATAAGGATGCTACCATTGCATTATGGGTGCTATCCCATGCTTGGTTTCAGAGAAGAAGTCGTTTATATGGAAATAGCCAAATTGACCCCTTTTGGCCCCGCCCCTCAGGCCCCCCGGGGATCAGCCCCATCATTTGTACAATTTTCAGTTAGTAGCCCATAAGGATACTACCAGTCAAATTTTGTTGAAATCCGACCAGAGGTTATGGAGAAGAAGTCGATTGTTGACAGACGCCGGACGCCGGACGCTGCGGTATCCCATAAGCTCACCTTGGTCCTTCGGACCAGGTGAGCTAATAACTGTACGTTTGTATGTATACTCTGCAAAATTATCATTTTTTAATCATTTCTTCCATTTATTTAAAACAGTGTCTGTTTTAAAATGTTTTAAATATAGTACACTTTTTTGTATTTCAATATCTATACATGCATATCATTAAATTTTTTGCCTCAAGTGTTACAGTGTTCAGGTAACAAGATGATTAGACCATGATCAGTTGAAAGGGATCTTCATTGAAATTGTAATTTATCATTATTTTTCATATACATGTACAAACCACATTAATTAACCAATGATCAATAATTTATTACAATTTTTCATATACATGTACTAACCTCATTTACCAATGATCAATAATTTATCAGCCACTTGTGTTACAGTTGTGATCAATCATATCTTATCCATCAGATGATGGTGGGTTGAAAATCAGAATTATACATTCTTGGGTATATATGTATAAGTAACAACAACAAAGAGTGTAATGGACATACATGCATAACAACAACACAACAGCTATATGAGGATGGACAGACAGACAAATAGATAAGAGAACATGTGCATTTTCATTGTCTTCATCAATGTTTCTTCTTTACATAACAATAAGGTGAATATTTATCAGAAAATCATAAAAAGATAAATCTAAATTTCTGTCAAAGTATCGGTTGTAAAGGAGAAGGCACGTTAAGACTCGAATATGGCCTCAAAATTCATTCTCCAGTAAAGAACAACATATTTTGCCATATAACAGCTGAATACATTTGTTAACACATTACATCTCGAAAATATCCCGCATGTGCCAATTATGTTCACTATGACGTCATCAACATGCAGTTTCCCGCCATTTTTCACAAAAATCCTTGAAAAATCATACTTTTTGAGTGGTTTTCTCTAAAAATGAATGTGGCCGCCTTCGTGGAGCAGAAAGAGATTTTCACACGTTGTGTATCGTGTATTTACGCATATCCATGCAAAATGTAAAGTTGCTTCAAGGTGGCGGCCAAATCCAGCCTTTTCTAACCTAAAGATGATGAATTTCTAGCAAAATTTGGGGAGAAGAGGAAAATCATCAATTTGATGACGTCATAGGTGGGACACATCGTGTACATGGTTATAAAAAAATATGTTTTGATGACATATGATGGCAAGTATGAGAGTACTTATTGATATGAAATTGATGGGGATCAGAGTTAATTTTTTTCGGCCTGAAAAATTAAGGCCAGATACTGGTCCTATCATATCTACTCCTTTGTTTCTGTTGGAGGGTCAGCTGTAAATCTGTTTCTGTCGGAGGGTCAGCTGTAAATTTGTTTCTGTTGGAGAGTCAGCTGAAAATTTATTTTTGTTGGAGGGTCAGCTGTAAATTTGTTTTTGTTTGCGGGTCAGCTGTAAATTTGTTTCTGTCTAAGGATCAGCTGTGTCCATACTTACCTAGAATGTCCAGTCTGTCCTGGGCCATCACCATGTTGGTCATCATCTTCTGTTGTAGGCGACGAGCTTTATCCCAGTGGTCACCTGTAGTATCAAACCATTGTAAAGGTAAATTATCTAATTTATAACAACTGCAAGATTTAATTACCAGTTCACTATTGGTAAAAGATATATTTTTAGTTTACTTTGGAAGGAGGAACTTTTAATACCCTGTTGCTGGTACCTGTACTTGGAGGAAGAAAGTTACCCATGCATAATATGGATACAATGAATTTCTGCTGATTCAACTTAATTGGAATACATTATAAACCCAAAAGGGAATAAAGAATCAAAATACACGAATATATCAAACATATACAGCATGCCAGAAATTATGTTCTTTTCCTATAACAGAACCCTCTTTTCATGTGCAAAATAACTATATTCTGCAGTTAATATAAACAATTTATGAATTTTGAGTTTCACAACAGAATCTTGATATGACTTGCTGGTGAAAATTTATATAACACTGTTGATTTGTGCCCTTCAAACTTTATGTATCCTGTCTATCATCAGATAACCTTCTCAAATATTTATCATATACCAGACATTTTCCGTCAAGAAAAAGTAAATATTTGCAGGCATCAATACAAGCTACCATGGCTGCCATGTCTGAAAGGAAAAATATGAATAGACAAGAGGCCCATGGGCCTTAACGGTCACCTGATTTCAGATACAGAATGAAACAAAGACATGCATATAAACACTATATATTGGCCCATCAGGCCCTTGAAGTCAGTCAGTGATTTTATAAATTTGACTTTTTAATCTATGAAGATTATGTGAATTCAGAAGAAAGATTTTTGAAATGTTATCCATTTTGACCCCTTTTGGCCCCGCCCCTCTGGTCCCTGGGGGTCGGCCAAGACCAATATGGATATGATGTTAAAATGCTATCTCAGGCTAATAATTCTAACCCAGATTGACTAATTTCCTATGAAAAATAGGCAAATAATGTTCATAAATGTGTTTTTCCTTTATAAACTATAGTAAATTTGACCCCCTCCCCAGGGGAAAATCTGAGACCCCAGGGTCATATAATTCACAATTTTTGTAAAGGACTTTAAGACCTTTCCATCTATGCAGAGTATTTGATTCAACCAGTTCCAGTATTTCAGAAGAAGATTTTTAAAGTTTTAGCCTATTTGACCCGTTTTGGCCCCATCCCTAAGGCCCCTGGGGATCAGTCATGGAAAATTTGTTGATAAGATTCAATGGCCATCACATAGGGATAATTCTGACAACAATTGACTAATTTCCTATTTTAATGACTAAATAATGTTCATAAATGTGTTTTTCCTATATAAACTAAAGTAAACTTAACCCCCTCCCCAGGGGGAAACATGAGACCCAAGGGTCATATAATTCACAATTTTCATAAAACACCTTAAGACCTGTCCATCTATGAAGAGTATTAGATTCTACCATTTCCAGTATTTAAGAAGAAGATTTTTAAAGTTTGAGCCTATTTGCCCCTTTTGGCCCCACCCCTCTGCCCCGAGGGGGTTGACCAGGACCAATAAAGATATATGATAATAAAATGTTATCTCAGGCTAATAATTCTAAACAAGTTTCACACATTTTCTATGAAAATTGAGCAAAATATGCTCATAAATGTGTTTTCCCTATATAAACTATAGTAAACTTGACCCCCTCCCCAGGGAGAACGTGAGACCCCATGGTCATATAATTCACAATTTTCATAAAACACCTTAAGACCTGTCCATCTATGAAGAGTATGTGATTCTACCATTTCCAGTATTTAAGAAGAAGATTTTTAAAGTTTGAGCCTATTTGACCCCTTTTGACCCCGCCCCTAAGGCCCCTGGGGGTCAGTCATGGAAAACTGGTTAATAGGATTCAATAGCCATCTCATACTGATAATTCTGACAATATTTGACTCATTTCCTATTACAAATGATCAAATAATACTCAAAAATAAGTTTTCCCTATATAAACTATAGTAAACTTAACCCCCTCCCCAGGGGGAAACCTGAGACCCCAGGGTCATATAATTCACAATTTTTGTAAAGGACCTTAGGACCTTTCTATCTATGAAGAGTATTTAATTCCATCACATCTGTGAGTGGAGAAGAAGATTTTTGAAATTTTAGTCAATTTTACCCCTTTTGGCCCCTCCCATAGGATCATATAATTCACAATTTTGATTGGCCTTATGCCTTAGAAGGTTTGTGCAAAATTTCATTGAAATTGCTTCAGCAGTTTTGGAGAAGAAGTTGAAAATGTAAATTGTTTACGGACATACGACGACACGACGGACGGACGACGGACGACGACGGACAAAAGGCGATTAGAATAGGTCACTTGAGACTTCGTCTCAGGTGACCTAAAAATGAAAGATCTCCTTGGCCATAACATTATATAGCAGTCTGAACAAGATACAGGCTGACTAAAACTGGTGGTGAGTTAGATATGCAATGCATGTAGCATACACTGTACAGTACCAAACAGTACAGGACATCAAGGCAATTTCCCATTTAATCCCTATAGCTAATATAGCACAACTCATCTCCTCTAAATGTTAGCAGTTTATGTGTTTTCCATAACGTCTACACAGAACTGGAAACCAATCAATACACAAGATCAATCGCAACTCATTTAAACGTGCTATCAATGTAATTATATCACTTGTGAATAAATTGGATAAAACAAGTGACAGGAAGACACATTAGGAAAAAACAGCATAGCAATGTTAGGGTGAAATGAAAAGACATATTAATAAATAAATCATAACATTTTTTATGTATACTAATAAACTATTAATTATTCTAAGAATTTGATGTAGCAGCGAGAACAGCGTTAGCTAGCTACTGCTTATAATTAGTTGCCTGCAAAAAAATCAGACTATAGCCACTACTACAGTTTATACTTGATTGATGTATTTTGAATGTTATTTGACCATGGTTAACTTCTAAGATGATAGTTGTCTCAGCAAAAATAGTCTTCTGATTTTTAGCTTGATGGACAAAAGAAATGCAGATATATCACTAACATGTAAATAGCATGGCATGGCAATGACTGTTTATACTTGTTAATTAAATATTTTCCCATTGCCATCAATTTAACACGATTCACAGCTTTGACAATTAATGGCCAAAATCTACATCATGGCATCACTCACCTTGACCTTGGCCCACATTGACAGCTATACCCTTTTCCAGCTCTGCTATGCCTTTCTTGTACATCTCAATGGCCTGTTCTTTCCTCCCTGTTATATATAAAAACAAATGTACACTTTCAACTTACATTGTCACATATATATGTATGGTAATCAAGGATCCTTCCTTTCTTGCCTATTACACCAGACAATAAAACTGTACATCACAATAACTTTTGATCAACGTTTTACCAGCCATCCTAGACATTTCATATTTGAAAATGAACCTAAACAACTTTTGGCAAATATAGTGTCTTTTCTTTTAACACCAACACCTAGTAAAAAGCCATTTTCACAACAAGTTTCTTTAAATCATTCTTTACGCGTAAAATAATTATAATTTGAGAGGAAAAGATACAATGCCAGTTTTCTATAAAATGCAAAAAGGGCCATAACTCTAGTTTATAAATGCTCTTCTGGAAAGGCTGACACCAAGCTTTAAGGCAATGCTATATCATAAGTCCATACAAATTTTGACAGGCCAAAAAAAAGGATCTTTTAACTATAAGCTCTATCATCAATGTCTTTATGCTTGTTCGGTAAATATTGGATACAATATAAGTTGGAGAATAAATAAACAAGTACACTTCTGTAAAGCATATATAGATTTAACATCAATTTAGCTGTGAATCACATTACAAGGACCTGTTGCTATACAGCCACAAGTAGGAATACCACAGCTGATACATTGTATTATTGAAGAGCATGCATATGACTCATGCATACAGCTGATACTGATGCACACTGACATAGTCTTAGAGGTCCTGTTTTGCTCAAACAACATCTATATGTTAAATTACAAAATATTCCACAAGTCCAATATAATACATACAGGTGATTTAAAAAGTGATTAACCTAATGAAAGAAACATATGCCTGTGTATATTGTGTAAAATACAAGCTTATTGACAGTCTCTCTTCATGTCTTTTAGATAAAACAAGAGGCCCATGGGCCTTAACGGTCATCTGACTATTAGTACAATACAACATAGTCGTTTAAAGATTTTAGCCTATTTGACCTCTGTGACCTTGATTGAAGGTCAAGGTAATTCATTTGAACAAACTTGGTAGCCCTTCATCCCAGCATGCTGTAGGCCCAATATGAGTATCCTGGGCCATTTAGTTCTTGAGAAGAAGTCATTTAAAGATTTTAGCCTATTTGACCCCCGTGACCTTGAATAAAGATCAAGGTCATTCATTGGAACAAACTTGGTAGCCCTTCATCCCAGCATGCCACAGGCCCAATATCAGGTCTCTAAACCTCTTCATTATTCACAAGATGTTGTTTAAATGGTTATAGCCTATTTGACCCCTGTGACCTTGAATGACGATCAAGGTCATTTATTTGAACAAACTTGGTAGCCTTTCATCCCAGCATCCTACGGGCCCAATATCAGTACCCTGGGCCGTTTGGTTCTTGAGAAGAAGTTGTTTACAGATTTTAGCCTTTTTGACCCCTGTGACCTTGAATGAAGGTCAAGGTCATTCATTTGAACAAACGTGGCAGCCCTTCATTCCAGCATGCCACAGGCCTAATATCAGGTATCTAGGCCTCTTAGTTATTAGTCTGATACTTGTTGATTTGATTACCAGGATATACAAAATCCGATATCAGCCGGAAATACTTGAATAACCACAATGAACTAAACCACTAATTGATGGGTTATTTCCACTGACCAATCACTATCAATTACTCCCACAGAGTTGTAAATCCTATAACATGGTGCTGTTTCTCAGAGTGGATCCCATTTATGGACATCAGAATTCTCTTTATTGTTGTTCTGACTGGTCTCTACTTTTCAATGGTGCTACATATAATATGGCATTTTATAAATGCTGCATGAGCTAGTCGGGTAATTATAATTCCAGTGCTATATAGTATTATATATACCCCCCGGTAGGTGATGTTTCTAATGATGCTATTGTCAGAGACAATGTGACTACAGTTGTTAGTCATTCCATCTGGGTGCTGACATGACAGTATCTCTATCAACTGAAACCTTGAATAATAGTAATGTAACAGGTCTTCTTTACTAAGTCAGACTAAAACCTGTAAAAAAATGCTGTTGAGCTGTTAGATTGAAGGCCAAATGGGATGTATATATACAGACTTGATGTTGTAGGACATCATAGACAAGAACAACACCATTTCCATCCCCACTTCAGAGCAGGAACATCTCATTTCTTCCTTATAGTATAATACTATATAGCTAGCTTGTGTGCACTGAACATTTGCTTGTGCACTGTATTTTTTATCTTTAAGCTTCTAGATAGCAAATGATTATTTATCACTAAAATACACATTTCTTGTATTTTTAAGACCTAAAGCAAATCTTGACCAACAATGACATTGCATTTTAACATTAAATGATTCCAGTGTTTGTTTACACTGCAATAGTTCGACTTAATCTGTAGAGATGCTTCTGTGGCCAGAAGCTGTATAGTGTCTGTATGTAGGATCTTCCCAGCCAGCCATCACAACAATCTGTTTGTCAGGCTAATTGGATTACTAGGACAAAGGCCTTACAACTGCTACAGAGACAGGGCCAAACCTAAAGTGGTCCTACATGACATTCCCTACACTGCTGATAGACTGAGATTGTGTAAGACTGAGAGGATATCTCTTATCAATTTATGTACATAACAAGTTTATGGAAGTGAGCTTATAGTGTACATGTCAGGCTCATCTTTGCTAGTAAATCAATTAATCATATATAGCTGGTCAATGTTAATTACACGTGTCTTATCATGCATCAGATCAAGAAGCCATTGAAGAATACAAGAGATCCAACAAGAGGCCCATGGGCCTTAACGGTCACCTGAGTTCAGATACAGAATGAAACGAGGACATGCATGTAAACACTATATATTAAGGCCCTTGAAGTCAGTCAGTGATTTTATAAATGACGAGTATTTGATTCTACAAGTTCCAGAATTTCAGAAGAAGATTTTTGAAGTTTTAGCCTATTTGATCCCTTTTGGCCCCGCCCCTAAGGCCCCT
Organism: Argopecten irradians; assembly: GCF_041381155.1. Lineage (NCBI taxonomy): Eukaryota > Metazoa > Mollusca > Bivalvia > Pectinida > Pectinidae > Argopecten > Argopecten irradians. The sequence continues at coordinate 54,606,835 of NC_091136.1, forward strand.
TGGGATCAGTCATGGAAAATTTGGTAATAATTAAGATTCAATCTCCATCACATAGGGATAATTCTGACGACAATTGACTAATTTCCTATTATAATCACTAAATAATGCTCAAAATTGTGTTTTTCCTATATAAACTACAGTAAACATAACCCCCTCACCAGGGGGAAACAACCCCAGGGTCATATAATTCACAATTTTTATAAAACACCTTAAGACCTGTCCATCTATCACGAGTATTTGATTCTACCATTTCCAGTATTTAAGAAGATTTTTAAAGTTTTAGCCTATTTGCCCCTTTTGGACCCGCCCCTCTGCCCCGAGGGGGTTGACCAGGACCAATATAGTTATGATATTAAAATGTTATCTCAGGCTAATAATTCTAAACAAGTTTGACTCATTTCCTATGAAAATTGAGCAAAAAATGCTCATAAATGTGTTTTCCCTATATAAACTATAGTAAACTTGACCCCCTCCCCAGGGGGAAACGTGAGACCCCAGGGTCATATAATTCACAATTTTTGTAAAGGACCTCAAGACCTTTCCAGAAGAGTATGTGATTCTACAAGTTCCAGAATTTCAGAAGAAGATTTTTGAAGTTTTAGCCTATTTGACCCCTTTTGACCCCGCCCCTAAGGCCCCTGGGGGTCAGTCATGGAAAATTGGTTAATAGGATTCAATGGCCATCTCATACTGATAATTCTGACAATAATTGACTCATTTCCTATTACAAATGATAAAACAATACTCAAAAATGTGTTTTCCCTATATAAACTATAGTAAACTTAACCCCCTCCCCAGGGGGAAACCTGAGACCCCAGGGTCATATAATTCACAATTTTTGTAAAGGACCTTAGGACCTTTCTATCTATGAAGAGTATTTAATTCCATCACATCTGTGAGTGGAGAAGAAGATTTTTGAAATTTTAGTCAATTTTACCCCTTTTGGCCCCTCCCATAGCTCCCTGTGGGGTGGGGACCATATAATTCACAATTTTGGTTGGCCTTATGCCTTAGAAGGTTTATGCAAAATTTCATTGAAATTGCTTTAGCAGTTTTGGAGAAGTTGAAAATGTAAATTGTTTACAGACATACGACGGACGACACAAGACGACGGACAAAAGGCAATTAGAATAGGTCACTTGAGACTTCGTCTCAGGTGACCTAAAAATTCTATGAAAATTATTTCTAATTTTCAATCATAATTTCATAACAATAATTGTCAATTTAAACAAGTCAAGCTATACAACTTGTACAATCACAATTTTCTAGTAACTTTAAATTTACAATGGTATCTTACATTCAAATATGTTAAGCTTGAAATCATTTTCAGAATGTGTGGAAACTTGGAATACATGTATTAATGTGCTGTAGGTAGGGGCATTAGAATTGTATTGCTGTTTGAATGTTTCCATTGTATGATTGTAACGGGCAGCTAAATTTGGAATATTTTCTTCTTCCTATCATTAACTTATTAAGTCTCCCTTTAGGCCTGAAGTCCTTAACACCGCCTCACTTTTACCTTGAGGTGATCACGAGTGTTTGTCGCTAAAAGGTAGATGACTGGTTTGCCCTATATACAAGAATGTGGGGTGTGCTGTTCAATGTATTTGATAGCATGCATCGGAATAAAATAGTACTAATCCCTAAAAAGGGGCAAGAGTTCCACTATTACAAGGAGACACTGCAATGTCACAAATATACCTCATTCTCCCAAAATTTGTCATTGAATCATGCAATACATTGCATTACTGGAGAGAACTGCAATCCTTAAAATGGTTACCATAACTGAAGGTGAATTATCAGACCACATTATTAACACTAAACCAAAATGGCAAAATTAATCACCAATTGAATAAGCTGGTCTCCATTTATTACGGGTTTATTTGTTCATAAACTAACATGGCCTTGGACAGAAACTCTTGTGAAGGAGAATGGGGCTTCAAATATATTTAAAACTGATAATTTGAAATTGTTTGAACTTTCACAGTTAATTTATAAATTTCATTGCAATGAATTACATGAATATAAGAAACTAAATAATAATGCAACAGCTTTATTTTCCAATGAAAGCTGTATACATAACACTACAGTTGTATAAATGATGGAGTCTGGCTTCAGCTGAATCCCCGGGGTTGAGATCGAACTAACCAATACAGCAATACAGATGTTCCTGTCATCACACACACAACACTAGTGTATGTGATATGAGAAAACAAGAGATCCCAGAGGGATCTTGGCACCCACCTTAGAACGATCTTTATCTGACAAAAGAAAGAGGGATCTTTTCTCTGCTTTTCAAGCTTTTACTACATATTACTACACATGAAATTTCAGAAAGATCCTTTGACTGCTTTCTGAGATATATAACGGTAACAAACTTTAATTATCAAAATCCTTGATAGCTACCTGTCGGCCATCTTGTTCACCGATCGGTCCTAAAATGCAATATGCACAACTACACCCCTAGAAGAACCTGCACATACAATTTGAGACAGATCCCTTCAGTATATTCTTAGACAAAGCGGAAAAAAAACTTCAATTGTCAAAATCCAAGATGGCGCTCTGTTGGCCATCTTGTTCACTGATCGGTACCAAAATGCAATTTGCATAACCAGGGACCTAGGGGAACCTGCACATGAAATTTGAGACAGATCCCTTCAGTACTTTCTAAGAAATAGTGGTAAACAAGCTTCAATTATCAAAATCCAAGATGGCGTCCTGTCGGCCATCTTGTTCATCGATGGGTCTGAAAATGCAATATGCACAACTAGACCCCTAGGGGAACCTGCACATGCAATTTGATACAGATCCCTTGAGTACTTTCTGACAAATAGTGGTAACAAGCTTTAACCATCAAAATCCAAGATGGCGGCCTGTCGGCCATCTTGTTAATCAATCGGTCCCAAAATGCAATATGCACAACTAGACCCCTAGGGATATCTGCACATGCAATTTGAGACAGATCCCTTCAGTACTTTCTGAGAAATAGCTGTAACAAAGTTCAATTGTCAAAATCCAAGATGGCGGCCTGTCGGCCATCTTGTTCATCGATCGGTCCCAAAATGCAATATGCACAACTAGGCCCCTAGGGGAACCTGCACATGCAATTTGAGACAGATCCCTTCAGTACTTTCTGAGAAATAGCGGTAACAAACTTCAATTGTCAAAATCCAAGATGGCTGCCTGTCGGCCATCTTGTTAACAGATTGGTCCCAAAATGCAATATGCACAACTAGGCCCCTAGGGGAACTTACATGTGAAATTTGAGAAAGATCCCTTCAGTACATTCTGAGAAATAGCGGTAACAAACTTTAACTATCAAAATCCAAGATGGCTGCCTGGCGGCCATTTTGTTGACCGATTGGTCCCAAAATACAATATGCACAACTATAGCCCTAGGGGAACCTGCATATGAAATTTGAGAAACATCCCTTCAGCACTTTCTGAAAAATAGCGGTAACAAGAATTGTTAACGGACGGAAGGACGGAAGGACGGACGACGGACCACGGACAAAAAGCGATTTGAATAGCCCACCATCTGTTGATGGTGGGCTAAAAATGCAACTCAAAGGGCTCATTATATTTAGTATAATTTTTAAATAAATATGAGTCAAATGTTAGATTTGATTATATAATCACACGAGAGTATTGATATCTAACCCCATTGCTTAACTTTCCTCTTTCGAAAATAATGAGAAAATAGAAATGAAACGATATTGTACAGAGCAGCAGCATAAGAATTCAATCTTTCAGCACGCACCATATGTACACGCTACACAGGGCTGCTTTATGTATGGCAAAAGGAAAAAGTCTCTCATTAGTGATGAGTTGTTTATAAAGATACAAACAAATCTAGCATATATATAAATTTAGACACCTTCTCTTCTCTCTTGTTTATATATATATACCTTCTGGTTCCTTCTAACAGTTTGAAGATCTCCAGAGCTTGATACACAAATATGACAAGATATACCTAGTATATATTATTTATATCTAATATTTCAAAGATTTTAAAAGGTGTAATGAAACAACTAGCCAATGCATGCATTTCAGTGTTACTGGACAGAAGTACAAATCAAGTTAAACCAAGCAATTGGCATATATCTGGTTGTATATATGTAGTATATACACCAGGGCTTTATCTAGGGTCTCTCAGGGGCCGATATTCGGCCCCATTCTCAATGATATTTAGGCTAGACTTTTCCCAACCTCATGGGTTTTTTTTCCCAATCTGAAAATGGTAGGGCTGGATCAATATATCGATATACCGATACGTATCAGTTTTTGGCAGTGTATCAAATATCGATACACAAACATGCTGTATATCGCTGTATCGTTTTAACAACTCGCCCTACTGTTTTCGTTATAGACATAGGAAATTCCAAACAAAATTTATTCTAAAACATCATTCAAGTAACAGCATTTCAATCAAAAGGAAGTGTTTAAAGCATCTGTGTCACCTAGATGGATTAGAAATGCCTTTTCATAAATAAGAATACGAATTGACAGAAATTAATTAACACAGATGATAAACCCAATCAAATGTTTGGTAGATTTTTTCCTGGTAATAGAATATATTTTATCAAAATTGTCTTTTATTGTCACAATATTTGAAATACAATGGTCAACTGAATTTGAAAAAGAGGTCCACTGTATCTTCAATACGTATCGTGTATTGTTTCGGTGTATTGTCAATATGTATCGTATCGTTTTAGACCTTCCAATACCCAGCCCTAGAAAATGGTGGCAAAGTCCCACGACTTTTGAGTCTAATTGCGATCGAACGCACCTGAAAAATTGCGTTAATCAGTTACCTTTGCGTTTTATTTAGGACAGAATACTTTTCTATTTAAAAATGCGGTTTTTTTGTAACATCATGCAGTTTAAATTACATGTTTAAGATATATGATGAGTTTAGTATTTTCTCCTACTGATCATGGATTTATGAATCTTATGTCGATATGCCGATGATTTTTCCCAAATTCACTCAGGGGCCTTTTCCCAATTTATCTAGAAAAAGTCCTGTACACATAGGACAAATCAGTTTGTGTCATTATGTACAGTCAGTTATATATAATATATGCCAGGTATTCATCATGTGCAGTGCATGAAAATACCAGAGTTTTCCCTGAGGCATTTACAGTATTTACATCTCTGACACAAAAAAATGGCTAGGGAGTGCATATGGGGACTCTTAAAATAAAATGTCAATTTGAGGACAAGCAACAATCAGAATTGTAACTCAAGAAAAATACTAATTTGTCTGCTTCTGTTTTTTTATTGAGAAAAAATACTATTTGTCAGCGGTGGAGTATCTTTAAGTTTACAAACATAACCATGCCTTATCAATTACCACTACCATTTTAAAAATGAATGTCACCTGTGTTCAGGTGAAACATTTATATCGCCAAGTAATAGAAGGGAGATAAATCTCATATAAGATCATGTATGACTAACAGCAGTTCATGTCAGAATTTAATTGTGCAGCCATCATGAACATGGCCCTGGGGTAGTGTATTAATTTAATGCAATACATCAAAAGGTAACTTAGTAACTGTAAATAATACAAGGCTTTTCTCAAGCTTGCATGTAAACTTCTGAAATTTGTGAAAATAATATCAATTTTTTTTTATATATTTACTGTTGCTTTTTCTTACTTTTTCACTATGCTCTTCTCCTCATAGTTAGGTTATCTGTAAATTTTTTTTTTAAGGTATAATAGTCATACTTTAACAAAGTTTGATGATAAATGCAATAATTTAAGTGGTAAATAAAACTATACCCTCGCTGTTTTAATGCCCGTTTCATATTTTCGCATATTATACATATACCTGCATCGGTAATTCTAAGCAAAACATTAAGTGAATGACCTTTCTCAATTCTAAACAAAATGCTTATACACATGCAGTTCTGATAGTAATTATTTTTTTGCAACTACTTGGTATTGTATTATAAGGACCGAAGATACCAGATCATCATATACAGATGCGTTCTCATATAGTATGTGCCATGGAGAAGATAAGCACACCAATATAATCATTAAGGATTAACATGAATCATTTTTTTATTTTTATGTTATGGAAATGTATCACTAAAATGATACTCTAAATAAAGTTATACCCTAAGTAAACTGAGAGTTTATGATGAGAATACACTCTTGAGATTGAAATTTTGTGAAAAATCTTGCAATTAACTCATCTATTGTTTTAGATAAAATTTTAAAATAAGTATTTGAAATAGACAAAGCCAGTGGTCATTTTCCTGTTACAGCAATATGAAAACTGATGATGTTAATGATGAGGGATATGATGATGATGGTTGTTGTGGTGATCTGATGATGATGATGATGATGATGATGAGGTTGAAGATAATGATATGGTGGTATGATGATAGTATCATGATGATGATGTTGATACATTGAATGATGATGATGATGATGATGATAATGATGATGACGATGATGAGGGATATCATGATGATGATGATGCAATGGTGGTGGTAGGCCTTATAATAATTTATTAAGACACATGTACATGGAAATTGCAGATAGTTGCCTGGATACACAATGACAAACTTACCTGAATCTTCCTCGTCGATTTTCAGGGCCTTGGAAATGTACTCGAATGCCTTCCTGTGGTGGTGCTTCTGCGTGGCCAGGGCCGGGGCCGCGGGACCAACGCTCGCTTTGGCAGCCCCCGACATGCCTTCTTCAGCTTCAGATTGGCATTTGTATTTTGACTTTTGGTTTGGTAGACATGCCGAAGGCAGTATTGCTTTAGATCTTCCAACGAGAATCTCCAAAACGACCCACAATTGATAGGCAATAATTCGAAGAATAGCAAAGATAAATAAAAGTGGAGCTGCTACAATATAAACGTTTCTGCTATGAAATGTTGGTCGGTCTCTTGGCGGTCCTTTGCCCCTATCGCCTCTTTTTCTACCCCAAAACCTTCCATTTCCCCGCCGATGCATCGTATGCCGCCATACTTTATTGACAATCACTGAATTATGGGATAGTGGGGAAGTCCCTCTGACGTCATCACCGGGATTTCCTGTTCTGTTTATTTGATTGGTTAACACGTTTCACTACCACAATATGCAGAGATAAGGGGTGACGCTCCAGACAAATAAATTGCGGGAAGTGAAGTGTGACACGCCAGAGGTACAACTGGAGTTAGCGTGGCGTGTTGAGCAGAAGACACCCACTTTTCAATGGCTGGATCAGGCAAACATTTCACTTTGGTGGGGAACAGAGAAGATCGTCATCATTTACATTCGTTACAGGACTTGTGTAGAACTAAAATACTAAACTGTTTCACTTTAAGAAGAGTTCAACAAGTTACCAAATTGCCCTTGCCCAGTGTCATCAAACAGTATTTGTTGACATTCCGCATTCCGATGGACTTTGACCTAGATGGGATATACATGGATTATAATTCTAACTTCCCTAACCACGTACACCACCAGACGCATCAGATTCACCCAGGCAAGTGTATGTTTGATGGATCTAAAATTTTATTGAGAACTCAGCATTTGTACGATCCATGTAAAATTTGTCAATCAACAGGTCACCGAACAATGCTACACCAGAATGAGCGGGAAAAGTGGGTGTGGCTACGTCACGACAATTTAATGAACTGTCACTTCAGCATGTACAATCCACAATCCCAGATGATGTCATACGTTTTCGATTTCCCAATTATCAATTTGGAAGATTTTGCCGTTAGAATGCACGTTTTCAATAAAAGGATTCCAGAACATTTGGTTTGGGAAGTGTTGTTAAAGTTAACCGATGTTTTAAGTTACCTCGAACAAAACGGAATTTACCCGTGGGAACTATGTCACCCTCAACACGTTGTGATAGGGGAGAAGGGAAACATAAAACTGGAGCACATGTTACTCTATCTACCTTTAAAAAGTGGGGCACATTTCAACACTGGCTCGTCTAATGCCTTATCAGCGTACACGTCGCCAGAGCAATTGAGGGGAGGTCAACTGAAGGGACCCCAGACGTTAATATGGGGGTTGGGTTGCATCCTGCGTGAGCTTACTGCACACATTCCGTCTGCTTTATTGTCCAAGTTGGAAACTCATTACAAAAATTTCCCGCCAATTATCGCGGCTCCAAGCATCACAGGTGGCCGTTCAAACAGTCATCACATGAGCAAGTGTTGCACTGGAGATCGATATTCGGTCGCTCTACAGAACACAATCGCCGACTGTCTCCTACCATCCTCCAAAAAATCGCCAACTTTGAAAAAACTGAGAAACCGTGCCAAAGTTTCTCTAAAGAAAAGTTCGAAACCAGATTGGACTGCTGACGGAGCCAAATCATTCTTGGATCTGCTTCGAGAATGTGATGAAATTTGACCTCTTATCGCGGGATCAGTGAACCGTGGACCAGATTGAACTGTTTCGAGCAGTACACAAATAGGTATTATATCATCAAAGGAAATGATATACCGCGCAGCGATATGGTTTATATCAAATCTGCAGAAATAAGTATCATTGCCAGGTTATACGACCACTGCATAGCTTTGTCTGCATCCCCCTTAATTAAATGGTACGGCAGCTGGCTTTGGATTCACTTGGTAATATACAAATGTTTGTAAAGTCCCTCATTCTCTTTCATATTTAGAATAGCCCATCAAATTCGATGATTCAATTAACGTTTGTTTTGTTTGCCAGAATATCATACATGACTAATATAATTTTGAATGTTCTGAAAATATTAAGCAAACAGATGTAATGAAGATGGGAAATTTGTGAATAGACAACGATACCAAATGCCTCAAAATATTACACTCGCTGAAAATAGACTATGTGGGTCAAGATGTAAACTGTATTATATATATATTTGCATATGTAAAATACTTTACTTTTAAGTTAGTGGACAACGCAGTAATATATGCAATGCCTTTAGTGATCATTTATCTACAACATAAATGGTGGATTTTGTATTTATAAACTAAATCCTTTGGATTTTTAAGGAATGTTGTGTATAGTTTTAGCAGAGATATAAATATTTTTTATTTTGACGCTGTCGCTAATCCGATTAGCGGATCAATTTTGTACCAGCGTTTTATAATGTAGTTCTCAAAATTTTATAATTCAGTCTAAATATAATTTTTGGTGCTTGAAAAGGCGTATATAAATACGCCTCATTAGTTTTGAATTGAATTACACGCAAGTGAAAGTGTGTGCGATCGTGTTACAAGATTTTTATCAAATGGTAGAGGTCTGGTAATCGACATTTGATACAAAGCTGGCGTTGTAGGGATACAGGGCGTAACTGTAAAGAGGACGTCAGTTTAGCCATTGTTCGTATATACAAGTGCAGCCTATCCGGATATATGTATATACAAGTGTTTATATATCTTGTGACGGGGCTAGCCAGATGTGGCAAAGTTCCGTCACGTAGTTTATCAGTTTTACTTGCCAGATGGAAGTTGGACTCGAGTGTCCGAACCTTTTCAAAAAAAAAAAAAATGCAGACGTAGTCTTAAGAGCCTATTCCGTTTTCACTTGCTCTTGACCGTAGTCATGGGAACAACATTTGAAATAAACACATCCGTTCTTTACACAAAGGTAGAATATATATCTGATAAAACTACAATATCTCTTTGCCTTATCCGCGGTATTATAGTCCCCATGTGGCTGATTCGGCACGTCGGATTCCTCGCCCGGCATGCTAGTTATCATGTTAATGTCGAGATTAATCCCCCTCCTATAGCCAACAATGGAATGCCACCTAGTCATAGAAGACCAGGCATGTCAAATCCGTTTGTTCGTTTGTCATTTTGGCATAACTGCATATGCTAGTTCCAAGGTCGCGTAAGAGGTCATGACGGGAGCCACACAATGCTGGCTGTTTCACACATTATTACCAGCTATTCACAGTTTTAAATATCACCCAGCGGTCTCCCACGGACATTCGACCTTTCGTCACTCTCCGTTGGTATTTTGATGTTCACGACCCAGCCTTATTTCAACTCGATAACGAGAATTTAATTATCACATTTTACGAAAACTATAAAACATCCCGTTGATTTCGTGTTCAATTATCGCAATAAGGACGCGAGAATAGAGGTTCGAATCGATAGTTAATCGTATATGTCACAAACTTACATTGGATATTTCATTCATACGCATTATTTTAGCTGGGCCTACTAAAGTACAATATCTATGTCACTAATATGCCAGACTGTCCGAAAGTACACATTCCCCATATTAACACTTTTGCACTTTTATACAGATTCATAGAAGGCGTGAGCGCGCACGCCGTTTGAAGTAAGCGACCCAATCCATGTGTTGCCGCAACACTATGAATAAAATATAAAACAAGTGTCGTTTTCATTAATTCCACCCGGTTCGGTCAAAAGGGTTAATTGCTATCCAAATTATAGATATCGTTGATCGGTAAACACGATACTGTTTAGAATACGCTCTGCCACAATAGGTGACTGTGGCAATGACCATGTTACGTCTACTGTTGAGGAAATTGAATTACGAACTTGTTAGGATTTCTCTTTATCGCCTGGTTTGATGAACCTGTGTCTGATCACTCGTTTCATTAGTATTCTTAAATAATAACTCTATAGCCAAAATCTTATCCCAACCGAGTGGACGATTTCCCACCATTTTATACAAATAATTATATATTTTTGTATTAGAGTTGATATATTGGTATATGTGCATATATTTTGTATATATTAAACTGTATACCTATCAGATTTTTAATAAATTTTGGTGCAAATTCTGCTGTGCAGATCAATATATATGTATTAAGCAATTTCATTTTGTAAAGCGGTGCTTTTATTTTTAATGGTTTTTTATATATATACATATATTTCAATAGCTAAAAAATTTTAATACAAAGGAATTCAATTGTGAAAACCTGTATTGGTGTGATAGATGACGTGGTATCATGTCAGTCGAGAATAGAAATGATGATTAATGTCAGAACATTACAGAAAACCAGTGGATAATTTACTGGTAACGTACACAGTCAAAAACGACATGTACCACTTGTCTGATCTGGTTTGTTTTGTTACATCACATTGTGTATAAATATTACAACGTCACAGTGAATTGTGTAAAAATGTTTTTGTATAAACTGTGAAATAAAATGTCATTTTTGTGTATACAGCTTATTTTTCGCGTATACTTTTATAATCATAATTTACTAGGCGTGCATGCCCTGTCATGCGCATATTGCAATAAATCAAGATTGTTTACACTTATAACTTCTGATACTGTATACACTTACTGTACCACATTCTAGAATACCTATGCATATATATATGGTATACATCATATAGTTCATAGTCTGTAATGATCCACTTTGGATACTGATCTTAATAACCATACGGTATGACTACACCACCTGTCAATGTTGAAATGAAAAATGCGGTATGAAACAGCCGATCACTAGTAACATACAGTTTAGAACTGTATGACCAATACGCTGTTTCCCATATATATGTAATGCCAATTCCCTTTCTTTCATAATGATTGACCATTGTTCTCATTTTTTAGTATATGTGCATGCATTTAAATGTTAATTGCTATTTCCCATTTTTTCTCATTTCCTTGTATTTTTGTATAAATATTATTAGACTAGAAAGCATGAACTTCTATGCACAACACATCACACTGTCTTCCAGTTTCGTGTAAATATTGTTTGTTTATTTTTATCATTTGAATGTATTCTCTCCATTAGCCCATATATATTTTCAGAGCTATATCATATGAAGGTTTCGTTGAGTTTTGCGTTTTGTTTAACATTTTATTCCAGTCATATATACTTGTTTTCCTTATTTTGTTTTTGTTTCTTTATTTTTCTTGTTAATTTTGTTTGCATTTGAAATGAAAATGTTTAGTTTTATTTTGTTGTTGTGTTGTTTGTTTGCATGCATCTTATTATGCCCTTTTATGGAGCCCATTCAACGCGTTGTACTGTAACACGGTATGGTAACAAGTGTGGCACACACATGTTGTATATTTTACACTTCACACACGTTCCTTCCAAATATGTTGTAACACACTCTGGTGTATTTCCAAGTGACAGGAGTCTTAAGTAACTATTAAGTTTTAGCAGGAAATATGAACAGTACAATGCGCGAGTTTCCGCTGAGCGCGACATGTACGGAGAGGAACTGTGTAGGAGGTGAGACACATGACTAGTGAATTATAAGAGTGGAGCAGGTCAACACATCTAGGATTATACATTACACCTCGTACTTAAGTGTAATTTGATACACCGTTTATTGCTCAACACTTACACATATAAGGACTATTACAGCAACTTTTATGCACGTAAATCAAACAACCACCACAGACTTGACTATTCTGAGCAGATAGTTATGTAAGCCATTATTTAACATTATTTGAGCAATTGTGACATTTCGATAACGACTGTATCTTCACATGACCTGTTATAAAATTGACTATAGGTAAGTGTTATACTATTTGGCGTTTAATAATAATCAATTATATACTATCAAAGTTGTCCTCTTCAAAGAAGTTAACTCATCCCGTGTTGAAAACGGACAGTCGAAGATGTGAGAACGTCGTTGCCCCCTCCCTCTACATGCCGTTATCCAGATGGCTTTTTTCACATGGTATCGATGAATGTTGCCCTCTTTATCAATTAAGCATATCCAACTGCGAACACATGGAAATTGAAAATGAGGCCGAACCCAACTTTAAAGAGAGTCGGCAAAATATGAACATAGTTAGTCCTTCATCCCTGCATCCAACCGGTGCTATATAAGGTCTCTGGGCCTCTTAGTTTATTGACAACAAATGTGACCATAAATGAAGGTCAGTTTCGATCATTCATTTGAACAAACTTGGCAGTCTTTTATCCTATCATGCTACGTACTCAGTATACAGGTCTCTATGCCTCTTAATTGACAAGAAACCGTGTAAAGATATGAAGACAATAAAGGTCATTTATTTTAACCAACTGATAGTCTTTTATCCTGGCTTGCTATTTACCCAATAGGAGTTTTATTAGTTTTACACAATATTAACGGTCAGGGTCATGTAAGGACGTGCCAGGTTTGTTGGCGGAGAAAAAACACCGACCAGCGGTCAGTACCTGGCAACTGCCCCACATGGAATTCGAACCCGCGACCCAGAGGTGGAGGGCTTGTGGTATTATGTCGAGACATCTTAACCACTTTGCCATAGCGAATGCTCAATATAAAGTCTCTAGGGCCGTTTGTAATTGACAAGAAACTGACTAAATATTTTAGCCTTATGGTGACCTTAAATGAAGGTCAATGTTATTAATTTGAACAAACAGCAAGATATAGACTCAATAAAAGGACTCAAAACCTCCGAGTTAATGCCAAGAAGTCGTCTGGAGGTTTTTTAGCCTATTTGACTCATGTGACCTTAAATGAAGTTCAAAGTCATTCATTTGAACAAACGTTACCCTTCATCACAGCTTGCTATAGGTCCAATATCTATTTGACCCCAGCGACCTTATGAAATTCAAAGTCGTATGAACAAAACTGGCAGTCCTTCACCCCAGCATGATACAAGCCCAATATCGGGTCTCAAAGACTGTTAGAACTTGAGAAATAGTCGTTTCATAGTTTAATATATTAGATCATTGTGACCTTCGACGACGGACGAAGCACGATGAATTAACCCGAAGGGGAATGACATAAAAAGCAAAATTTAACATACAGTGTTCTTGCATATGTAAATGGAATTTGATAAAATGAGCGTATAACATATAAGAGGAAAGATTCAAATAAATGAGTAAAGATAATCGGGACCATGTACTTCAGAGGAGTGAAGACCTATTGGTTTTGTGACAACATCCTCAACACAGACACCAACTTATTTTCGAAGCGAAACCAGCATACTTTTCGTGTTTATACTCTACCTAAATTTGAATATTTTGCTGCGATTAATTTTCCTGAAATCTTATCCCGTGAATACCCAAAGTTTGATCCCCCGCGAACTCCGCGAACACCCCAAATTTGATACCCCCCGCGAAAACCCCAAGTTTGATGCCCCGCGAATACCCAAGTTTGATCCCCCGCGTATACCCCAAGTTTGATCTCCCGCGAATACCCCAAGTTTGATTCCCCCGCCAAATACCCCAAACTTGATCCCACGCGAATATCCCAAGTTTGATCACCAGCGAATACCCCAAGTTTAATCCCTCTCGAATACCCCAAGTTTGATCCCCTCGAATACCCCCAATTTTGACCCCACGAGAAACCCAAATTTGAGCCCCCGCGAACACCCCAAGTTTGATTCCCCTCGCGATTACCCGAAGTTTGATCCCCCACGGATACCCCAGGTTTGTTCCCCCGCGAACACCCCAAGTCTGATTCCCCGCGAATACCCCAAGTTTGATCCCCCGTAAATTCCCCAAGTCTGATCCCCCACGAATACCCCAGGTTTGATTCCCTGCGAATACCCAAAGTTTGATCCCCCGCGAACACTCCAAGTTTGATCCCCCGCGAACACTCCAAGTTTGATCCCCCGCGAACACTCCAAGTTTGATCCCCCGCGAACACCCAATGTTTGATCCCCCGCGAATACCCAAGTTTGATCCCCGCGAATACACCAAGTTTGATCCCTCGCGAATATTCCAAGTTTGATCCCCCGCGAATACCCCAAGTTTGATCACCCGCGAATACCCAAAGTTTGACCCCCTCGAATACCCAAAGTTTGACCCCCCGAATATCCCAAATTTTGACCCTCCCGTATACCCCAAGTTTTACCCCCCGAATCACCCAGGTTTGACCCCCCCGAATACCCCAGGTTTGATCCCCCCCGAATACCCAAGTTTGACCCCCCGAATACCCAAAGTTTGATAACCACGATTACCCCAAGTTTGATCCCCCGCGAATACCCCAAGTTTGACCCCCCGAAATAACCCCAGTTTGACACCCCCCCCCCCCCCGAATACCCCAAGTTTGACCCCCCGAATATCCCAAGTTTGACCCCCCCCGAATATCCAAAGTTTGACTCCCCCGAATATCCCAAGTTTGACCCCCCGAATACCCCAAGTTTGCCACCCGAATACCCCAAGTTTGACCCCCCGAATACCCCAAGTTTGACTCCCCGAATACCCCAAGTTTGACCCCCCGAATATCCCAAGTTTGACTCCCCGAATATCCCAAGTTTGACCCCCCCGAAAGTTTACCTAAAGTTTGACCCCCCCGAATTCCCAGTTTGACCCCCGAATACCCCAAGTTTGACCCCCGAATATCCCAAGTTTGACCCACCCCCCCCCCCCCCAAGTTTGACCCCCCCCAATATCCCAAGTTTTGACCCCCCGAATATCCCAAGTTTGACCCCCCCCCGAATACCCCAAGTTTGACCCCCGAATACCCCAGTTTGACCCCCCCCAAATACCCCAAGTTTGACCCCCGAATATCCCAAGTTTGACCCCCCAAATATCCCAAGTTTGACCCCCCCGAATATCCCAAGTTTGACCCCCCCAATTCCAGTGACCCCCGAATACCCCAAGTTTGACCCCCCGAATATCCCCAAGTTTGATCCCCCCCCGAATATCCCAAGTTTGACCCCCCCGAATATCCCAAGTTTGAACCCCCGAATACCCCAAGTTTGACCCCCGAATATGTTACTGACCCCCCCCGAATATCCCAAGTTTGACCCCCCAATATCCCAAGTTTGAACCCCCCGAATACCTCAAGTTTGACCCCCCCCCCCGAATACCCCAAGTTTGAACCCCCGAATACCCAAGTTTGACCCCCCCCCCCCGAATACCCCAAGTTTGATCCCCCGAATACCCCAAGTTTGACCCCCGAATACCCCAAGTTTGACCCACCCCCCCCGAATACCCCAAGTTTGACCCCCCGAATAGCCCAAGTATGACCCCCCGAATATCCCAAGTTTGACCCCCCCCCCCCCCCGAATATCCCAATCAAGTTTGACCCCCGAATACCCCAAGTTTGACCCCCCGAATACCCCAAGTTTGACCCCCCCCCCCGAATACCCAAATTTTGACCCCCGAATATCCCAAGTTTGACCCCCCGAATACCCCAAGTTTGACCCCCCCCCCCCCCCCGAATACCCCAAGTTTGACCCCCCGAATATCCCAAGTTTTTGACCCCCCGAATATCCCAAGTTTGACCCCCGAATATCCCAAGTTTGACCCCCCGAATACCCCAAGTTTGACCCCCGAATATCCCAAGTTTGACCCCTCCCCGAATACCCCAAGTTTGACCCCCCGAATATCCTCAAGTTTGACCCCCCGAATACCCCTATATTTTGACCCCCCGAATACCCCAAGTTTGACCCCACCCGAATACCCCAGTTTGACCTCCCGAATACCCCAAGTTTGACCCCCCGAATACCCCCAGTTTTTGACCCCCCCCTCCGAATACCCAAAGTTTGACCCCCCGAATATCCCAAGTTTGATCTCCCGAATACCCCAAGTTTGACCCCCCGAATATCCCAAGTTTGACCCCCCGAAATATCCAAAGTTTTGACCCCCCCCCGAATACCCCAAGTTTGACACACCCCCCCCGCGAATACCCAAGTTTGACCCCCCCGAATATCCAAAGTTTGACCCCCCGAATATCCCAAGTTTGACTATCCCCCGAATATCCCAAGTTTGACCCCCCGAATACCCCAAGTTTTGACCTCCGAATACCCCTAGTTTTGACCCCCCCCCCCCCAATACCCCAAGTTTGACCCCCCCAATATCCCCAAGTTTGGACCCCCCGAATATCCCAAGTTTTGACCCCCGAATACCTCAAGTTTGACCCCCCCCCGAATACCCCAAGTTTGACCCCCCGAATACCCCAATTTTGACCCCCCCGAATACCCCTAGTTTGACCACCATCACCCCCCCCCACCCCCCCCCCCCCCCCCGAATTCCCCCAAGTTTGATCCCCACCGAATATCCCAAGTTTGACCCCCCCCCCGAATATCCCAAGTTTGACCCCCCCCCCCCCCCAATAATCCCAAGTTTGACCCCCCCGAATATCCCAAGTATTGACCCCACCGAATACCTCAAGTTTGACCCCCGCCCCCCGAATACCCCTAGTTTGACCCCCCCCCCCCGAATACCCCAAGTTTGACACCCCGAATATCCCAAGTTGACACCCCCAAATATCCCAAGTTTTTGACCACCCCCCCCCCAATATCCCAAGTTTGACCCCCCAATATCCCAAGAGTTTGACCCCCCCGAATATCCTCAAGTTTGACCCCCCGAATACCCCAAGTTTTGACCCCCGAATACCCCCAGTTTGACCACCCACCCCCCCCGAATACCCCCAAAGTTTGACCCACCCCCGCCGAATACCCCAAGTTTGACCCCGCCCCGAATATCCCAAGTTTGACCCCCCGAATATCCCCAAGTTTTGACTACCCCCCGAATATCCCAAGTTTGAAAACCCCCCCCCCCCCCCGAATACCCAAGTTTGACCCCCGAATATACCAAGTTTGACTCCCCGAATACCCAAGTTGATGACCCCCCCCCCAATATCCCAAGTTGAGGAGACCCCCCCGAATAATCCCCCAAGATTGACCCCCCGAATACCTCAAGGTTTGACCCCCCGAATACCCAAGTTTGACTCCCGAATACCCCCAAGTTGACCCCTCCACCCGAATACCCCAAGTTTGACCCCCCGAATACCCCCAAGTTTGACCCCCCGAATACCCCAAAGTTTGACCCCCCGAATATCCCAAGTTTGACTCCCCGAATAATACCCCAAGTTTGACCCCCCGAATAACCCCCAAGTTTTGACGCCACCGAATATCCCAAGTTTGACCCCCCGAATACCCCAAGTTTGACCCCCCCCCCCCGAATTCCCTAAGTTTGACCCCCCGAATTATCCCAAGTTTGACTTCCCCGAATATCCCAAGTTTGACCCCCCGAATACCTCAAAGTTTGACGCCCCCCGAAAACCCCAAGTTTGACCGCCCCGAATATCCCAAGTTTGACCCCCCCGAATACCCCAAGTTTGACCTACCCCGCCGAATACCCCCAAGTTTGACCCCCGAAAATCCCAATTTTTGACCCCCCCCCCGAAATACCCCAAGTTTGGACCCCCCCCGAATAACCCAAGTTTGACCCCCGAATACCCCAAGTTTGACCCCCCGAATATCCCAAGTTTGACACCCCGAATATCCCCAAGTTTGACTCCCCGAATATCCCAAGTTTTGACCCCCCCCCGAATACCCCAAAGTTTTTGACCACCGAATATCCCCTAAGTTGACCCCCCGAATACCCCAAGTTTGACCCCCCCCCCCCGAGATTCCAAGTTTGACGCCCCCCGAATATCCCAAGTTTGACCCCCCGAATACCCCAAGTTTGACACCTCCCCCGAATACCCCCAAGTTTGACCCCCCGAATACCTGAGTTTTGACCCCCCCCCCTCGAATAACCCAAGTTTGACCCCCAATATCTCAAGTTTGACCCCCCCCAAATATCCCAAGTTTGACACCCCCCCCCCCAATATCCCAAGTTTGACCCCCCCAATATCCCAAGATTGACCCCCCGAATTTGAACCTCAAGTTTGACACCCCCGAATACCCCAAGTTTGAACCCCCCGAATACCCCAAGTTTGACCCCCGAATACCCCCAAGTTTGACCCACCCCCCTCCGAATACCCAAAGTTTGACCCCCTCCCGAATTACCCCAAGTTTTGACCCCTACCCCACGAATATCCCAAGTTTGACCCCCGAAATATCCCAAGTTTGACCCCCCGAATATCCCCAAGTTTGTACTGACCCCCGAATATCCCAAGTGTTTGACCCCCACCCCCCAGTTTTTGACCCCCCCCCCCCAATACCTAAGTTTGACCCCCGAATACCCCCAGTTTGATCCCAAGTTTGACCCTCCCCCAAGTTTGACTCCCCGAATATCCCAATGGGACCCCCCCCCCCCCCCCACCGAATACTAAGTTTGATCGCCCCGAAACCCCAAGTTTGACCCCTCCGAATATCCAAAGTTTGAAACCCCAGTTTGACCGCCGAATATCCCAAGTTTGACCCCCGAATATCCAAAGTTTGACTCCGCCGAATATCCCAAGTTTGACCCCCCGAATATCCAAAGTTTGACACCGCCCGAATATCCCAAGTTTGACCCCCCGAATACCCCAAGTTTGAGCCCCCCCCCCCCCCCAAATAATCCCAAGTTTGACCCCCCCCCCCCCCCGAATACCCCAAGTTTGACTCCCCGAATTACCCAAGTTTGACCCCCCCCCCCCCCCCCCCCCCGAATACCCCCAAGTTTGATCCCCGCGAAAATAAGTTGGTTTACCGTGTTGAGTCTGTCCGTCTAAAATATTGAGTATATGGCTGTCACAAAATATCATCATAAGCAAAACTGACAAAGAATTACAGCTGAAAATGATAGAAAAAAAAACTTACCAAGTATACAGTGGACATTCCCGATGTTGTCGTGATAAAGCTGCATGAGTAATGGACTCACCATCTTGACCTCCTTTCGGCTTGTGCCACTTGCACTCGTAGTTACGAATGTTACCTTTGAGTAATCAAATGTTCCTTTACTTAGATACATATGAAGTCGATATTGATTTCCTTTTCTTCTCCTATCTTCACTTGCCCATTTACTGGATTTGTTCTCTTATGTGAATATATGTCTATCCCACCCTCATTCAACTGTTACTAATATATTGCCGATTATGTCAATTTTGTTATAGTAGCATTTTTTTAATCAATCTTGGTCGACATTCACAACTTTTGCCCTGTTCACGAGGCGATTGCGAACGTTCGTTTCCCTACCTGTTGAACACATTCAGAATTAGTGGACTCCCACATGTTGTGCGCCGTCCGTAAACTTTTCACATTTTAAACATCGAAGGCCCGTTAGTTGTATTGAGATGAACCTTGCTGGAATGATCCCGATATATACTCCTGGCTATCATGTGTTGATTTTCCGACGGGTCTTGAAATCAACTTTGTTCTAGCGGTGTGGTTGAGCTGCAAATTGGTAAGAAGGTAGAAGGATCCCATTTGTAAAACACGTTATGGTGGCCATTTCGTAACATAAATCATAATACTCAATAGTGTCCGTAGTTAATTAACTTCAAAGAATATAAGAAAGCTGTAGTGCTTCAGTCGGCTGGTGATCCATGCTTCCCACTACGTCTCGACGATTTTTCACTTTATTTTTCCATGTTGAATTTCTTGGACGTGAGGTAAATTGCACTGTACTAACAATCCGTCGAGGTGTTTTCCTCTATGAGGTCCATTTTCTTCTGAAATGGATGGATACCATACAACAAGTTTTAAGGAGTTGATTTGGAATGCGGCATTAAAGCAGATGGTCCATGTGAGGATGTATATCGGAACATCTGATGTGTTGGTTGGAAGAGAAAAAAAATTGTTTAAGAAACTTTCTGAACGGTATCTCGTAAAACTACTGCTCGGATGCTAGGACCTCTAGCCTGTATGATAGAATTTGTAGGTGTTACCTTTAAAATGGAGAAGACTATCTAAAGTCTTTGATTTCTGGATCAGGCTATGGAAAGTATTATTAACATGTTCCTTAATTGACTTCGTTTATTTAACTGAATTAGGTATCTTTTCTCCGGGCGATCTGTAGTCTTTTTGCATTTTAGGTGCGTTTTGCTTCCTTCTTCAACGTGACGGTAGCGACAGGATGATCGATATATCTATCCTATTGCCCAGACGCATAGTTTGTCAAGTTCATTGTGGAAAAGCCAGCGTTCCTGCAGACATTTGATGTCAGGCGATCTCGATAGCTCCTCGACACAATCTATTGAGTTGCAGTTCTTACAATTATACCATATTTGGTCTGATATCTAGACAGTCTCGGGTGTAATTGATATCCCGATGAGCTTGGTGAACGTTGGGTGACTTTGTCAATGTGGTCTTTGTCAGAGTCTGCTATTGTGACATCAGGGTTGGTGCTACTATGTGCAGCAAGAGTGTTTCATGTTCACTGCCTAGCTCTACTTTGTGCTTTGCCGGCATTTTTCGTCTGAGCTTGAATAATCGTGATACCATGCTAAAGATTGGTGGGGTAAAATGATAAAAGTTTGTAATGTATTGAAGTAAAAAGGGTTGGGCGTAGGTGACTTTCTTCCTTCTAAAGATTGATACGCTGTGCAAGATGCTTCATTTTTATGCCATGAGTTTTCTTAGCCATAGATCGCTTTTCATCAATAATATTCAGCTGTCCTTCAAGTAGATCTAAGCCTCATATTATAAATGGATTGCTCCAAACTAATTTTATCGAGGTGTCCACAGTGGCTGGAATGTCTGCGAGACGATAATGACATACTCAGGGGCTTGGAATTGTAGCACACAGTGATGAAGTAGAATGTTGCTGTCGTAATTTTGTTTTATTTCTGCAAACATGAGATTCACTATGGTAACTGTCATATTGCGAGGCAATTTTGATCTAGGTTTGTCTATTGGTATGTTTTAGTTTGCTTATATTCTCTTTTAACTGTATCACAATGGCTTGTAGTATAGCCGAGCTCTTGATCTCTTCATTAAGGGGTTACCCTTTTAAGATTTTAAGTTCTTGTCCCACAGTTTTTGTTCTTTGGTTTTCAGTTCTTCTCGTAAGCATCGTAATGCAGTCATGTTGTCGATAGAATCTTTATGGTTTTTGGATTTGTCCGATGATAATGACTTGTGAATTGTTGCTTCCACCGATGTTGCATGGAGTGTGGGGACTGAGGGAGATTTGTGTGGGTGGTTTAGATAGTAGCATTATGCTCATCTTTAAAAGTAACTTCCGACATATAATTTGCTTGGTTGCAACTTGTGGAGATTGCTGTTCTTTCAAATATGACCTTAGGATTATTATTATGGCTTGTAGAGGGTGATGTGATGTAACATTTCTGCTTACCTCTGAGTTTTAAATTGGCAAGCAGTTCTGAGTCCATTTTTTAATGCTTCTTAAAATTTTTGTTGGGAAAAAATATCTTGTTTCTTCTGTGTATAATAAACTGGCTTGTTGCTTCACCATTCACTTGGGCTTTTAAGGTGATTGATGGTGCGGTTTTTCTATGATCTACAGGCGATATCTTCCAAGTTTCACTAACACAAACGACGGAGAAATCATTTTTACTACTCGGCGCCCTATACTATCCCTAAAGCAGCCAAAATAAACAAAGTTGCCTTGCGTCATAGAAACCTCACAGTTGTGCTCCCTTATGCTTGCTCCAATGTTCTTCTGTTTACTTTATAGCTGGACGTGTTATCTTTGTTAGGTGTGAAGGCCTCTGGGTGTTTTCTTTGTCTGCTCCCTCTAGTGACAATGGAGGCTGCCATCTTGAAAAATGGCCACCAGGTGATATTAGGGTGATAAATTACAGATGAATGTTCCAAGTAAAAGAATGCTACAATACAGAATGATTAACACTACCAGATAAAAATAATAATTGATTATAAAGTAAAAAGGGTGTACAATACAACAGGGCTTAGGAATATCGGGGTAAGATTACAAATAGTATTGCATTTCTACAGATACACCTAAAAATATTACTATGCATACGTTGGAGCAGATAAAATTGTGTACAGCAAAATCTGCCTTAACTACCACTTCTGTACAAAGATCAACTGCTTAATGAAACCACTTTTCTTGGGTCCCAAATGACCAATTTGAACGCCATTCAACCTGTGTACATAAAGACAACTAGGCTATAATGACCATTTTTCATCTGTCCCTTGCATCCTAAGGGAATCTACATATAAAATTTGAGACAATTCACTTCAGTACTTTCTGAGAAATACTGGTAACAAGCTTCAACTATTAAAATCCTAGATATCGGCCATCTTGTTCATCAATCGGTCCCAAAATGCAATATGCACAACTCGACCCCTAGGGGAACCTGCACATGCAATTTAGACAGATCCCTGTCGGCCATCTTGTTCACCGATCGGTACCAAAATGCAATATGCACAACTAGGGCCCTAGGGGAACCTGCATGTGAAATTGTGGTTATATTAAGCAGATCACTTCAGCACTTTCTGAGAAATAGCGGTAACAAACTTTACCTATCAATCCAAGATGGCGGCCTGTCGGCCATCTTGTTGACTGATTGGTCCCAAAATGAAATATGCACAACTAGGGCCCTAGGGGAACCTACATATGAAATTTGAGAAAGATCCCTTCAGTTCTTTCGGAGAAATAGCATTAACAAGAATTGTTAAAGCCCCATAACCCTTTCCGGAGCAAAATATAAAGGTTTCTTAAAAAACATTAATAACACCAGAAAATGCATACCCGATGATCTAAAATAAGGTTACGACACCAAACATATGCAAGATTGCATGCGTAATATATGAAAACAGTGGAAAGTCAATTCGCTGTTTTGCCGTCTGGCGCAGTGATAATCAACTAACGCGCGGTATTTAGGGACGACGGCGGGAAACATAATACGACCCGCGTTTATGAAAATAAACATTTTATTTATTTTAATCAAATCGTTCAGAAGGTGATGATAAATGTAGTATTAACGGTAAGTTAATATTTTTTAGGACTCTACAAAATTATCGTGGATCTTGTTTTACATTCCCATTTTAAAAATTAAAAGCCGTTTCGGAAAGGTAGTGGGCCTTTAATGGAAAGAAAGATGGACAGACGGACGGACGGACGGACGACGGAAGGCGGACGATGGACCACGGGCGAAAAGCGATTTGAATAGCCGCTAAAAATGTTGATTAAAGGTGAAAAAGCAACCAAGAGATCCCAGAGGGGTCTTGGCGCCACCAAAGAATGATCTATGTCTTACAATGGAAAGAAGGATCTTTTCTCTGCTTTCCAAACTTATTCAAACATTTCAACTGTCCAAAAACAAGATGGCGGCCTGTCAGCAATCTTGGCCACCATTCAGTCCCAAAACGCAATATGCACGAGGGCCCTAGGGCAACCTACATATGAAATTTGAGAATGATTTCTTCAGTACTTTCTGAGAAAAAGCGATAACAAGAATTGTAAACGGAGGGACCACGAACGAAAAGCGATTTGAATAGACCACCACTAGTCCGCTAAACCTGCCTATATTATTAGGCTTTTTTAATTTTTTTTTTTTTTTTTTGCCTAATATATATTAGGCAAAAAAAAAAAAAATTAAAAAGCCTAATAATATAGGCAGGTTTAGCGGACTAGACCACCACCTGATGATGGTGGGCTAAAAAATGTTCATCATAACCACAATCTTCATACAGATCAGTCAGCAGGTGCTAATTTAGACTTATTGCTCTTCATTATTTCTTCATAAATGTTGTTAATTGAATAAATATCATTTTCAATGCCAACAAGAGATCCCAGAGGGATCTTGGCGCCCGCCAAATGATCTACGTCTGACAATGGAAAGAGATAGATCTTTTTTCTGCTTTTCAAACTTTTGCTACATATTACTACATATGAAATATGAGAAAGATCCTTTCAGTACTTTCCGAGATATATAACACTAACAAACTTAAATTATCAAAATACAAGATGGTTACCTGTCGGCAATCTTGTTGACTTATCGGTCCCAAAATGCCAAATGCGATATGCACAACTAGGGCCCTAGGGGAACCTACATATAAAATTTGAGACAGATTGCTTCAGTTCTCTCTGAAAAATAGCGGTAACAAATTTTGATTATCAAGATCCAAGATGGTGGCCTGTCGGCCATATTGTTGACCGATCTGTCCCAAAATGCAATGTGCACAACTAGACCCCTACGGGAACCTGCACATAAAATTTGAGACAGATCCCTTCAGTTCTTTCTGATGAAGAGCAGTAACAAACTTCAATTATCAAAATCCAAGATGGTGGCCTGTCTGCCATCTTGTTCATCGATCAGTCCCAAAATGTAAAATGCATAACTAGGGACCTAAGTGAAACCTGCACATGAAATTTAAGAGAGATCACTTCAGTACTTCTGAGAAATAGCAAATCCAAGATGGTGGCCTATTGGCCATCCTTTTGACTGATCGGTCCCAAAAATGCAATATGCAAAACAACTAGACCCCTAGGGGAAATCCTTATATGTGAAAATTTGAGAGAGACCCCTTCAGTACTTTCTGCTCCCTAAATAGCAGTAACCAAAATTTTACCTATCAAGGATCCAAGATGGCTGCCTGGCATCTTTGATCAATCGGTATCCCATAATGTAATACATGTATGTACAACTCATGGTCCTAAGGGTAAATAATTTGAGAGAGAGAGATGTACTTTTTGAGAAATAGAGGTAACAAAGTTTAAATACAAAAATCTTCCAAGTTGGTCTTCCTGGCGGCCTTTCTTGTTCGACGAACATCGGTACAAAATGCAATATGCACAATTTATGGCCTCTGGTGGTGAAAACTTCATATGAAAATTTGAGAAAGATCCCTTAAACTTTCAGCCCTTTCTGAGATAATAGCGGTAACAAGAAATTTTAACAAGCGGGAAGGATTCGGACCACCGACCATTTATATCGGACCATCTGACCGAAAAGAGATATATGAATACAGCTCACCATATGATGATGGTAGAGTCTACAATAAAGGTTATTATTAACAGATTTGTGATAAAAGGTATACATAGTGAAATGATCAAATAAGGCCATTGGTCCTTCTTGTTTTTTAACTATAACACTTGTCCAAGATTGGTAGTTTACTACTACTCATGGCCACCTTTGACTGCCTAAAAATAACACTATGAGCTGGCAGATTATGGTAACAATCGAAAATCTTCTTAACTTAAAATTCTTATGGGGAGTTAGGCCAAATTTCATATGGTGTGTTACTTTATCCAATGTTTTAATCTCTTATCTTTATTGTTGTCATCAAGCTTTCAAATTTATACCCGCCGACAACAGGTTTTTTTTCACAAGTTTCATAGGTGGAGGGCAACTTCTGTAAGTATCACAACAAATGTTATTAGCATCTAAAAGGTTCCAATATGGTCCTAATATACACGGCAACAACAAACACTAGGACATATATAATTGCTACATTATACTACGATTATTCCAGCAAAAAAATAAGATAATAAATGAATTTGAAAATAATTGCATTCAATCATAACCGCAATGATATCATTTAAAAAGAATGAATAATAATGAAAAAGATACGTAGTTGACATCAGGCTTGCAACGAGTATGAGAAATCTAAAACTGCTGTAAACAAATATGAATGACTCTGTTATTAACAACTTCTTTACTAATCTTAGTTAACAATGAACATACTTGTTACATAATTAACACGAAATAAATCGAACTAGAAATTTTCAGTTCTATTACTTTGAAATGCTTCTATACACGGAATTAAACACATATTACGATAAAAAATCATGTACCACTGGACTTCCACTAACCAAACTGAGTGGAAGGCGCACTCAAAACGGAAAGAGGACGAAAATTTAGGTGTTGTGAATTTCGTCTTTTTCGGGTGCGAACAAGACTAAAATTAAGGGTTATTTAAATTTCGTCTATTCGGCGTGGCGAAAAGAACGAAAAGTAAGACGAAAATGCCGAAAATTACAAGTGTTGGTTAATTTTCGTCTTATACCTTAGGCGAAAAGACGATACTAAAATGACGAGAATTTCTGAAGGCGAATGGAAAAGACTAGAATCAAGAGTCGCTTAATTAGCGCTGTATCACTGTTCGTCTTTGCGTGTTTGGACTTTACGTCTTTTTCCGTGCAGGCGAAAAGCCGAAAATTGATAATGTTGTTAAAATTCGTCTTTTCGGTGGCGAAAACGACGAAAAAACGGAAATTTAAGGTTTTCTTAATTCCTCGGTCTTTATCTGGCGCGAAATGACGAAACGACGGAAAAGACGAAATGGCAACATAATCTGCCACCGTACTATTGGCCATCCTTTCGACTGATCGGTCCCAAAATGCAATATTGCACAACTAGACCCCTAGGGGAACTCTATATATGTGAAATTTTGAGAGAGACCCCTTTAGTACTTTCTGAATAAATAGCAGTGACAAAATTATTACTATCATGATCCTAAGGAGTGGCTGCATGGCATCTGTTGATCAATCGGATCCCATATGATGTTAATACATGTAATGAACAAACTATAGGTCCTAAGGGGAATCTACCAAGTGAACATATTGTGAAATTTGAAGAGGATGTTTTTATACCTTTGTTAGAGAAAATAGCAGGATTAACACAAAATTTAAATATCTAAAAATCGAAGATGGTTGCCTGGGGCGGCCATCTTGTTTGACGGGATCGGTTATCAATCAAAATGCAATATTGCACAATTAAGCCCTGTGGGGGGAACCTACAAGATAAACTTTAGAGGAATGATCCCATCAAAGATAGCCACTTTCTGAGAAAATAGCGGTAACTCAAGAAATGTTAACAAGTATGCAGGCTGACCACGGGACCACGTACCGACGTACTAAAATGAGAAATTGAAATAGTCTCACCATCAGAATGTACTTTGAGTGTCTCACACTAAAGGTTGCTTATGAACACAGTTATTGTGATAAAAGGTAATACCTAGTGACATGAGTCATCAAGGCCCATTGGGCCTTTTGTTTTTTTAACTGAAACACATGTAAGAGGGAATGTAATTTACAACACATAAGGGCCGAACCTTTGTGCCTATAATATAACACAATAGCATGCAGATATGGTACATATCGAAAATGTTCCTTATCATTTAAATCCTTACTGGGAGTTAGAAGGGCAAAATCCTTATGGAGTGATACATATCCATCGTTTAAATTCTCCTATCTTTTGTTGTATGTTCATCAAGGTAATATTTTGTTGGTCATCCACCAAAAACAGGTTTTCTATCAATCACATTTTACCTAGTGTTACTTGATCGATTAATGTACACACAGCAAAAGAATATATATAAAATACTTCCATATATTTCTAATCAACCACACACAACAAACACTAGGACATATAATTGCATAACCTTTACTACCTTTAATTCCAGCTTTTGGTACAAAAAAATAAATAGATTGTTTGAAAATAAAGAAGCAATTAATGATACCCTAATAAAAGCATTTAAAAGATAAATAATAATTGAAAAAGATACAAGTAATTCATGACGTTCAAAAGAGTATGAAGAAATAAAAAAGGTCATATTCAAATAGGTAACAAAAAAACAAAACATCTTCACCATAAATGGAACAGAAATGATTTTAGACCAAGAAATATTCAGTTAATATTATACTGAAAACTGAGCCCCGGAAAAAAAAACAACACGAAAATATAAAAAAAACAAGTACATACTGGACTGGCCTAGGTCCGTGACAGAGTGACATCGCCCTCAAAAACAAGTACATGTATAACATGATTTTATTCTCTAGAGAGACCTCTAAATCACTCTGGCACCACATGATCAAGATCAAAATTGTTACATGGCTAAACGGATACTTTTTGATACTAGACTAAAAACCAAACACGTAAATCTTCGAATCAGATTTGTTAGAAACCTTTATGGGACCAAAGTTGTTATGAAGTTTTCAGCCAAATCCCTTCGGTAGAACTTGAGAATAAGTTCAAAATGTGTTTTCAAGATGGCGGCTGTGACGGCCATCTTGGATTTCGGATTGACCCGAAAAATAACAACACTTTGTCTGGACCATGTCAGGATCATTTCATGCAAGTTTCAGCGAAATTGCACCGGTAGAACTTGAGAAGAAGTTCAAAATGTGTTTTCAAGATGGAGACTGTGGCGGCCATCTTGGATTTCAGATCGACCCGAAAAATAACAACACTTTGTCGGGACCATGTCAGGATCATTTCATGCAAGTTTCAGCCAAATCGCACTGGTAGAACTTGAGAAGAAGTTCAAAATGTGTTTTCAAGATGGCGGCTGTGGCGGCCATCTTGGATTACGGATCGACCCGAAAAATAACAACACTTTGTCGGGACCATGTCAGGATCATTTCATGCAAGTTTCAGCCAAATCGCACCGGTAGAACTTGAGAAGAAGTTTAAAATGTGTTTTCAAGATGGCGGCTGTGGCGGCCATCTTGGATTTCGGATCGACCCGAAAAATAACAACACTTTGTCGGGACCATCTCAGGATCATTTCAGGTAAGTTTCAGCTCAATCCCACTGGTCAAACTTGAGAAGAAGTTCAAAATGTGAAAAGTTAACGCACGGCGGACGGCGGACGGCGGACGGCGGACGGCGCACGACGACGGACGAAACATGATGACTATAGGTCATCCTGACCCTTCGGTGTTTTCAAGATGGCGGCTGTGGCGGCCATCTTGGATTTCGGATCGACCCGAAAAATAACAACACTTTGTCGGGACCATGTCAGGATCATTTCATGCAAGTTTCAGCCAAATCGCACTGGTAGAACTTGAGAAGAAGTTCAAAATGTGTTTTCAAGATGGCAGCTGTGGCGGCCATCTTGGATTTCGGATCGACCCGAAAAATAACAACACTTTGTCGGGACCATGTCAGGATCATTTCATGCAAGTTTCAGCCAAATCGCACCGGTAGAACTTGAGAAGAAGTTTAAAATGTGTTTTCAAGATGGCGGCTGTGGCGGCCATCTTGGATTTCGGATCGACCCGAAAAATAACAACACTTTGTCGGGACCATGTCAGGATCATTTCATGCAAGTTTCAGCCAAATCGCACCGGTAGAACTTGAGAAGAAGTTCAAAATGTGTTTTCAAGATGGCGGCTGTGGCGGCCATCTTGGATTTCGGATCGGCCCGAAAAATAACAACACTTTGTCGGGACCATGTCAGGATCATTTCATGCAAGTTTCAGCCAAATCGCACCGGTAGAACTTGAGAAGAAGTTTAAAATGTGTTTTCAAGATGGCGCCTGTGGCGGCCATCTTGGATTTCGGATCGACCCGAAAAATAACAACACTTTTGTCGGGACCATCTCAGGATCATTTCAGGTAAGTTTCAGCTCAATCCCACTGTTCAAACTTGAGAAGAAGTTCAAAATGTGAAAAGTTAACGCACGGCGGACGGCGCACGGCGGACGGCGCACGGCGGACGGCGCACGACGACGGACGAAACATGATGACTATAGGTCATCCTGACCCTTCGGGTCAGATGACCTAAAAATTGAGGTCTGAAATCCGGATTTTTTAGGGTGTGCCCGGAAACCTGTCGTTGTGAGCTTAATTATCAAAATACAGACAGGCAGATGATCTTAAACGATAGAAGAGATATCAAAGTAATAGAAAATAGAGAGAAAGGGAAAAGGAAGGAGAAAATAGCACCGATTTCCAAAAAAAAAACCAAAAAAAACAAGTCCCACGCGCAGGTTTCTGCCTCCCATGACCCGTGCGTGGTGACCTTTAGGGGACTTCCGGTGACTGTTTTTGCTTGTTTGTAGTGTGTACTGTTTGTTATCATCGTGAAAATGGCATCAAACCGAAATCTAGATGCAAACTGCTTTCATAGATGGCATTTGTAATAACCTACTATCAAAATTGAGTCAAGTTCGAATCCTGCCGGCCATCGAAAGGATATCCGAGCCAAAGTCATGCACGTTACACAAATGAACTACATAACCACTGAGGAGGTGATAAAATGATTTTTAGGACAAGACTCTTCACCTAATAAGGTAAACACAATACTATCAGAGCGATTTGAGCAGTTCTAGACAAAAGTAGCATTACTCTAAGAGCAAGGGACAGGGTTCGGCATACAAAATGTTCGACCACAATGTGTAATGGCGGACAGCGAGCGAGTTTGAACATTTCGCACGCATTTCACCACCATGGACTTTTTTGACATATCACAGTAAAACCGACTGATCTAATTTCCATTAGAACTGGGTTTTTGTTTATATATGTACAAATTTTAATGTTCTCTTAGACTGAATTGTCCCTTTAACATTTTATAAAACAAATAAAAAATTGTACTTTCTCAAAAATAACTACAAACTTTCACAGAATTTTCAAATACATAATTTACATACAAATAATTTTTAATGCATGATGTGATGTGTTTAAATTCATGTAAACCATGAAGTGTAATAAAGTGCTGTTAAATTTTACAAGCATGTGCTAATTTGAAACTCTAACAAAAATCCATTTCTGAATCTCTTGCATACAACATATGATGAAATAAAGACAAAGAATATGTTCTCGACCGTACCATGTGGTCTCATTTTTTTCAGTTTAAAATCTGCATCAAAATTCCAAGTGTAAAAGATGGATAAACATAAATCATGGCACAAGTTGTTCAGTGTTGAGCTTTTTAACAAAGTAAAACCTGAAGTTCAGTTAAAAGTCAATAACTCTACCTCTCTATTACACACAAATCTATAGCAAATCTAACGTGAGACATGTATTATGTAATACTAACATGCTTGGTACGTACAAGGTTAACTCTATGACAACATTTCTTGTTTGTTTTAAGATTGCTCTGGAAGTGTAAAGCATGGGAGTCCAACAAAGTCTTTGACCTGTAGATCTGGAATCCATAAGCAGCGATTCGTTTAAGTTCACTGTATCTCCTTCGGATATTGAGTGGAGACTTTACACTATGTTCATTCCAAACATCTATATCCGCTATCAGTTGATTTACGCTCTGAAATGATAATAATAGGTAAGTTAAATTAATGAATGACAATGGAAACAATTAATTTAAATGTCTATTAATTTGCAAGAAAATTTTGATGGAAGCATTGTCATACATTTGCATTTCAAACTTTAAGTCCCCACTCTCCTCTTCTCTCCACCTCACAAAGAAGGAAAATCCTGAAATTTGTATTCCTAATCTAAGAATTTTAGAAGAGATTTTGAGCTGACACCAGAGTGAGTAGTAGACATACCTGCATATGTCCCGAGTCTAGTAAAGGACCAATCAAATCCCAGAACAGCTCTGGCAAGTCTAGGTACAGAATGTTTGAGCTGCCAGTGTGGAGATGTTGGTCTAAAGCATCCATCAGGGTCATATGGGTCATCGCTGGCAACAAGGACCTATTACCCGAAAAGTAATGGTATCAGTCTTCAGCATTCTCAAATAAAATATTTTTATTATTTTATCATGATTAAAGATTGCTTCAATATTGAACAAGCATATCATTATCAGAGCAGCCATATTCAGTAATCACCATCATGACAACTGTGAAATGAAATAATACTGATGTCATAGTATACAGTTGGCAGATATGCTCTCACTACCACCAAATCCAGTTCTATGGTTACATTGTAGCCCTGAAATACAAATTTAATACATACATATGTATAATACTTACCCTTTAACATTTACAAAGAATTCATGGATGTTATAGTTGTAGTTTGATGATTGTGTCTCCAGTACCACCGCATGGCATTGTCCTTTGGACAGACTGGACACTGTAAACTTGGTATCTTTGTTCCTACAATAACATGCATTCACAATTATGACTATGTCCCTTATTTCTACAACCAATAAAATATAATCACAATTAGGGTTGACAGTATGTCCCTTGATTTTATCAATCAGAATGAAATACATGTACTCTAAATATTTCATAGAAATATCTTGTAATTCATTATTTTGCTTATCAGTTCAATATGAATATGTCTAATTTGCAAAAGCATCCTTAACTTTTCTACAAAAATCATTTCTGTATCTTTTATTATTTTAATATTTGAATCAAAGCAGATTGTTTCAACAAATAATGGTTTTTTTCTATCATTGCCTGTCTGATAGAAATCACTTATTTATTGACCTCCCTTCCTGAAGTAAGCATGCATAAAATACCTACAGGTAGCACATACCGAATAATAATGATGTTACACGGCTTGTGCAAGTACCCCTCATTCAAACAAATGCTAAGTGGCAGTGAGTTGGACAGTCCAATATCTAGACTTTCTGAACAGGACGCCTCTTCATCCTCTAGGTAGTCAACCAGACGCTCCACTTCAGATTCCTCGGATCCTGAAATCATACATTACATGATGTGTGGATACATTTTTACAAGGAAATGGAAAAGAACAAAGGCCATCAGCTACATCATAAAGTTATTGCATATGACTCTTGCCTAAATGTTATACATGTCTCAGCCCATAAGGACATATACTACCAGCTAAGTGCGAGTGAAGTACATGGTTTTATATAATATCTATTCTAGTAAAATAGAAGTATTTCATATAGTCAAAGTAGCCCCTTCTGACCCCAGCTCTTATGGCTCCAGATGGAGGGGGTTGTAAATGTACAATGTAGTTCAATAGACTATATCAATGAAAACAAGAGCTGTTGGAGAACAGCAAAGCTCGCCTATTCAGAAGAAGTTGATGTTCAAGTATTTACTATTTAAACATGGAAATATGACAAATGAACAGACTCAACAAGAGGCCCATGGGCCTTAACGGTCATCTGAGTACCTTGGCAATAATCATATAGGAAATTAATTAGATATAGAGTCATGGTTGCCATCTTCGTTTGGGGATCAACCAGAGATGTAACAACACTTTGTTGGTACCATGTCAGGCTCTTTTCATGCAAGTTTCAGCCAAATCGCACCGGTAGAACTTGAGAAGAAGTTCAAAATGTGTTTTCAAGATGGCAGCTGTGGCGGCCATCTTGGATTTCCGATCGACCCGATAAATAAGAACACTTTGTCGGGACCATGTCAGGATCATTTCATGCAAGTTTCAGCCAAATCTCACTGGTAGCACTTGAGAAGTTCAAAATGTGTTTTCAAGATGGCGGCTGTGGCGGCCATCTTGGATTTCAGATCGACCCGAAAAATAAGAACACTTTGTCCAGACCATGTCAGGATCATTTCATGCAAGTTTCAGCCAAATCGCACCGGTAGAACTTGAGAAGAAGTTCAAAATGTGTTTTCAAGATGGCGGCTGTGGCGGCCATCTTGGATTTTTGATCTACCAGAAAAATAAGAACACTTTGTCGGGACCATGTCAGGATCATTTCATGCAAATTTCAGCCAAATTGCACTGGTAGAACTTGAGAAGAAGTTCAAAATGTGTTTTCAAGATGGCGGCTGTGGCGGCCATCTTGGATTTCGGATCGACCCGAAAAATAAGAACACTTTGTCGGGACCATGTCAGGATCATTTCATGCAAGTCTCAGCCAAATCGCACCGGTAGAACTTGAGAAGAAGTTCAAAATGTGTTTTCAAGATGGCGGCTGTGGCGGCCATCTTGGATTTCGGATCGAACCGAAAAATAACAACACTTTGTCGGGACCATGTCAGGATCATTTCTTGCAAGTTTCAGTCAAATCGCACCGATAGAACTTGAGAAGAAGTTCAAAATGTGTTTTCAAGATGGCGGCTGTGGCGGCCATCTTG
Source organism: Argopecten irradians (assembly GCF_041381155.1). Lineage (NCBI taxonomy): Eukaryota > Metazoa > Mollusca > Bivalvia > Pectinida > Pectinidae > Argopecten > Argopecten irradians. Next base: position 54,641,027 of record NC_091136.1, read on the forward strand.
GATTTCGGATCGACCCGAAAAATAACAACACTTTGTCGGGACCATGTCAGGATCATTTCATGTAAGTTTCAGCTCAATCCCACAGGTCAAACTTGAGAAGAAGATTGAAATGTGAAAAGTTTACGGACGGGACGGCGCACGGCGCACGACGACGGACGAAGCATGATGACTATAGGTCATCCTGAGATGACCTAAAAAAAACCTAAAGGGCCCCAAATTGGTTGTATTATCACGTTCAGCATCCATACACATTAGGAAAATAAAATCATAAACATTTATGATGACTTATGCTTAAACAATTGACAAAATAGAAACTTGCTCAAAAACTTTAACATGGAAATATGACAAATTAACAGACTCAAAAAAAACCTAAAGGGTCCCAAATTGGTTGTATTATCACGTTCAGCATCCATACACATTAGGAAAATAAAATCATAAACATTTATGATGACTTATGCTTAAACAATTGACAAAATAGAAACTTGCTCAAAAACTTTAACATGGAAATATGACAAATTAACAGACTCAAAAAAAACCTAAAGGGTCCCAAATTGGTTGTATTATCACGTTCAGCATCCATACACATTAGGAAAATAAAATCATAAACATTTATGATGACTTAAGCTTAAACAATTGACGAAACAGAAACTTGCTCAAAAACTTTAACGTGAAATGGGACGCCAACGCTGACGCCGACGCCGGGGTGACAACATTAGCTCCCCCTATTCTTCGAATAGGCAAGCTAAAAATGAATCCTCAAGAGGAAAATATTTTCAGCTTCAAATATTGAAAAAGAATAAAGAAAACACTACACTCACCATCCTGGGCTGGAGGGTAGAGGATGGAGACCCTAGGGCCAGGGTCCCTCACCCACGACATGTAATAAACACACGACTCCATCAGGGTGACCTGAAGACAGAGCTGGTCATTTGCAGCAGTGTGGTACAAACGGAAACCAGCATCGTGGAACAGGTTGTATAAAGCACGGTACCAGCTGTACAGGTAGTCATCATCAACCTTGTCTGTAACACAAATACAGGATCTTATACCAGATACATGGGTAAAAGTATAGATATATTATACACGAGTGTAGGTAAAATTATAGCTTTATTATACACGGATGTAGGTAAAAGTATAGCTATATTGTACACGGGTGTAGGTAAAAGTATAGCTATATTATACACGGGTGTAGGTAAAAGTATAGCTATATTATACACGGGTGTAGGTAAAAGTATAGCTATATTATACACGGGTGTAGGTAAAATTATAGCTATATTATACACGGGTGTAGGTAAAAGTATAGCTATATTGTACACGGGTGTAGGTAAAAGTATAGCTATATTATACACGGGTGTAGGTAAAAGTATAGCTATATTATACACATTATAAACGGATGTAGATAAAATTATAGCTATATTATACACGGGTGTAGCTTGGTAAAAGTATAGCTATATTATACATGGGTGGAGGTAAAAGTATAGCTATATTATAAGTATCTAAGCATGAAAATATTTTTTATTTGTTATTACAGAAAAAAAAGCTTGACATCAGTATTTCACAGGGTAACGCACTACAAACATTTAGATCAATCTATTTTGGGTTTCTTCTGGTCTATATAAGAGTTACTTCCCTTCTTTTAATACCTTCAGTATTGATCACTTGCTCTAATTTTACAGCATTTCACTTCATTATGAAATGTATATATATTAGATGCAGTTTCTGTACAACGCTTCTAGATATTTTTTGTTTTATTCACATTTATTTGTGTTTTTAGAACTTGAAAAAGCAAAAAACAATGCATTTTCTCCATTTACAGCACAAGAACGGTGTAATATATTTGCATGTTAATACTTTTTGAGATCCATCTGTAAACAAGAGTTGGTGTTTAGTCATTCTGAGTTTGAATGCTTATGTCCAGCAACTAGTTGAGACTTACTGGATCATAAAAGATTGTTAGTTTTTATTTCTAAAAGCCAATCATGTCATTGCCCATATATCACAATGGTCATATATCAACTTAGATCACAAAAATATTACTTAGGCAAATTCATTGGATAATGTAGATTAGTGGTATGTGATAAACTGTGTTACATACCAATATGTAGGGCAAGATGGAGCTGTCCAACTCGAGACAAGAGATCATCTTTGATCATGAAGTAGAGAACATCGTGTGAATGAGTGCTGTCCACAAAATGGTCCATCTTTAAAATGTCTATATAAGTATGGCCAAGACTGAGCATCACATTGTTAACTGTCTGAGTATCGTAGGAGTTCCGTACAAAATCAGCAGGGTCATTCGGCACAACAGAGATATGCATGTTCCATGTGTTGTTAGAGTACACAGAAAAGTCAGAGGTTGTAAGACCAGTCCCAAACAGATACAGGTAAAAAGACAAATTTTTGGCAACAATCCTTTCAAATTCTAGATCCCCTTTGGGTCTGTAAAAATAAGGGAGAGTACATAAATAAATCAAGTAGCTATTATTAGTCCATAATAATATAAATTCATAATAAAAAACAATCAAATCACATGCCTCCATGTCCAAATATTTCTACACTTTAATATCTTCAAATTCAAATTCAGTGATGAAATAATAATGATCTATTTTGAATAAGGAAATCATACAAATCTATATCCTACACATGCACATATATGTACAATCAAAAACATTAATAATTCAGTTAATATTGCATTGAAGTGCTGTATATATGCAAATGACTAAAGAAATAAATACTTGCCCAATAGAATATGCGATTTTCTTGCCTTTACTGTCAATATTAATGCCACCTTCCCTCTCCGTACAGATGGGCCAGTAGGTGTTATTTGAGATTTGTATAGTAGAGTTACATTGTAAATGTTGAAGAGTGATAAACCGAAGTAGTCGCTTTGCTTCACTCCTAGCATCAGACAGAACTTGTAAAGGACTGTAAGCTTCATTAAAGTAATTTACTTGGACAAAAAAGTAAACACAAATAGCAACAAAAGCTGCATAAATTATTGTCTTCTTCTTCTTCATATTTAAATATGAATTTTACAACCCCATTAAATAAAAAGTTTTGTTCTTGTTTCTAAGTCACTGGTGTAATGACATTTCCATTCATTGAACTAGGCCCAAAATTTAAGCTGATAACTATAAAAACAAGTAAAACATGTTTCGTTTGGTTGAAAAATATGCTAAATTAGATTGTGATTGTTCAGATAAAAGCAGATGTTGATAGTCAACTTCCATTGCAAATGACTGCATCCTATTTTGGTGTATGTCATCTTCTTGCCCAGTGATTGAACACAAGCTCACCTTAAAAAAAAAAAATAAAAAAGATTAAAAAATATCAAATTCATTACATGCGTCAAGATCTGCATACAAATGCAAGGGAATATTTTTTTATATCTAATACATGTATTAGCGCTAAATCTTCGAAATCTCATTCAGAAGCTTAAAACAAATGTAATGGTTATGGATTGGGTCTATTGCCTGGTAACCTATTGGTCAGAGCATCACAAAGTGTTTGGATGGTCCCAGGTAACTCCCATCGTGGGCAGTCCTAAGACCATGTTGAAAAAAGAAGAGGGGATCATAATTAACACCTCCATGATTAAGTCTCAAGTAGAGGTTGTAACTCAAATCTTTACTTCACTCAACCACAACCAACCGAGGATCCCAAGTTCAAACCCAGGTCTGCATTACCATGCATTTTTCTGCTCTTACTACTCTAGCAACATATAATATTTGTTTCTGCTACTACACAATTAATTGCATGCCATGCCATATCTAGCAGAGTATAAATGAATTTATGATTATTCCAAGGATTTATAAGTGAGAAGGATTCGTGACTGTCTCTTTACATTACTAAACACCACGCGAGACGCCTATGAACCGGGAATAAAAACCGTTTTTATCAACAAATACTTGTCTTATCGAGTCAAACGAAACACCATTGTAAAGTTTATTAAATTTCACGACGTATATTACTTGCTTTAAAGACAGATTATTTAGAGGATATGTCTTAAATTTTCGTTAAAAATAATCGACAGCTCATGAAATGACGGCCCCGCTTCAGAAAGTAAGACGGTAACCCTCGCACCCGCAAGCTACATCAAAGGCTGCGCCGGCGGATATCAAAGGAAAATCAGTCGTCGCCCAACGTCACGGTCAGTGCACAAACACAAAAGCGCCTGCCTTGGACTTCCCCAAAACCCAGTGTGACTTATCCTTCTCATGTACGTCCTTGGATCATTCTAATTATAAAATATTTGTAGCTGAATGCCTGGATTGGACTTGGTCGATCATCGGTTCAACGGTAGAGCATTCGGCTAGTGTTTGGAGGTCCTAGGTTTTTAATCCCAGTCTTGCACCTACAGTTTCTCCTCTCCTGTTACAAACTTGGCGCTCAACGAAAATACCCACTGTGATGGCATAAGGGTCTTATATGTCTTCATGGGCAAAGACTTTGAAACAGGATGGAGGAGTGTAGCAGGATTGGACTGGGTCAATCATCGGTACCTGCAGGTAGCTCAGCTGTAGAGCATTGGGCTTGTATTCGGATGTACCAGGTTTTGAATCCCAGTCTGGCCGCTACAGTTTTTCTCCTCTCCTGTTACATATGTATCGTATCAATGAACGACCCTTTACTATAGAAGCAACCCAGGTTTGATGGGTTTTATGTTTTTTGCTTGCTTGTTTGCGGTGAGGAATGACTCTTTCTATCATATAACAATTTATTACAGACAACATACGTTTGATATTTACAACCATAGGAGCTTGACGTTCTGTCAATAATATATATCATGAATATATATAAATATCCCTATACACTATATAATACTAATAGCATCAGTACATAACTTAGTCTACATATGTATGTTAGGGGTATTTTTATATGCTATAGCTATAGAGCTTGACGTTCTGTCAATAATATATAGTATAAATATATAAAAAATAAAAATACCTCTATACAATATAAAAACACATTCGCCTAATATATACTGTGTTGATAGAACGTCAAGCTCCTGTGATAGAGAGCGCAGCAAACGGGCCGATGAAAGAACATCAAGTTCCTGACATGTCCAAGCGTACTGCACCGTCAAATGTCACTGTGGATTTAAAGGGAACTTATGAAGAAACATTGACGACCTACTGTATAGTGTTAGGGAAATAATAATTTAGTAAATGCCATATATATCATAGTTACAAACGAATCATTTACATATTTACTCACATTTTCCCTCAATATCATTCACGGAGAGTTAGGCCTACAAGCCGTGTTTCCTTTTTGGAATAATTATGGAACTCTTTTGTACAGGAAACAAATAAGTGACCGTGTACGATTTCACAGCTGAGAATACTAACGGCGGGAAATGATTTTAACGAGCTGTGACGTTCCTATAAAGTACAGGAAAATAATATAACATATGTGTTCAATAGAGACTTTTATGAAATACCTTGTATTCGGACATTTTAAACTACATGACATTTTTATTACAATCCGAAACATTTATCTGTTAGCAGCGATTCGGAAAAAATTACTTGAATCTAGTAACCCGTACCAGAAACCTAGCTATATTATCTAACGTTATTTTTCTCCTCGTACCCATTCCAACCCGTACCCACAAATGTTGCAAAATCGTTTTTACCAATTAGACACAAATGTTACATATATCACAGGCGTTTGGCTCTATAGACATTTTTCTCTCTATATACTACAGTACTACATATATAGAGAGAAACTTGAAATGTTTATATATAGCCAAACGCATGTGCATGTATAATACTCTGTACAAGGCTATAACAAAACAGCTATATAATCCACATTGCCTCACTTGATATATACTATGTAAATTTATGTAAAATGTCGAAACAAAGTAGAACATATTGAATTATTAATTCCATGCATATTGAAAATGTATTAAAAATCTTCATTGAAATCCAAATGTTACAAAGAAAATTATATTCTAATTAAGAATTTCTTATTAATCATAAAAAAAAGAATCTAAAAAAATCTACCGTATACTTTGTCAAAATAACACTATGTCCGCTGGCAAAAGAAAATGGAATAACTTATTGAGATAAATGATGAAACATGGAAAAAAATATATTCTACTCCTTTCCGAGTTGCTACAACCTCAAAACTGCAATGGCTGCAATACAGAGTCAACCAACATATCCTTACAACAAACTCATATTTATTTAAAATTGGTTTATCTGAAAATCCACACTTCTTTTTTTTTGTATGACAAAGATAGAAACAATAACACATTGATTTTGGGAATGCAGCGAAGTACAACTATTTTTGAACACTTTGAATTTTCACGTGATGCATTACTTATTCCTTTTTCCTTCAAAAAAGAAACACTTCTCTTCGGTGTAACAAACAATAAAAACATGTGTTATATAATTGATAACCTGATTTTACTAATCATGAAACAGTACATTTACAGATCCAGGTGTCTTCAACAAAACCTGTCTGTAGCATCATTAAAATCTATTATAAGGGAAAATTATGATATTCAGAAATATATTAATATTGGTAAAGATAATAAATACATAGAAAAATTTAACCGTCATTGGAAAAAATGGATTAAACTTATAGAAACTTCACTAAATCCCTGACAGTATGATATAAAATATACTTTATTACAAAATTGTTTTAACAAACTTCATTAAGTATTTATACAAAAGTTTACATAACTGCAACCTCCAGCTATAAAATCTATAATATACTCAGTACTCTCTCTCTCTCTCTCTCTCTCTCTCTCTCTCTCTCTCTCTCTCTCTCACTCTCTCTCTCTCTCTCTCTCTCTCTCTCTCTCTCTCTCTCTCTCTCTCTCTCTCTCTCTCCCTTGTATATATATCATTGAATGTATGTTTTTGGGTGTGTGGATGTGGGAGTATAGAGTTGTGTATGTCAAATGAAAATATGAGACATGACAATAATGTGGCTGATGATGATGAAGATGATGATTGATTATGATGATGTTGATTTTGTTTATGTAGATGATGATAATGTGACTAATTATTGAGGATAACTACATATGGTTGATGATGATGATGATGATGTTCTTGTTGTTTGATGATGATTAAGTCGAGGGCTATGATGATTATGATTAAGACAATGATGAAGATAAAGATGATGAGGAGGATGATTATGACGAATGATGATGAATGTTCATGAATGTTGATGATGATTATGAGGATGATGAATGATGATGAATGTTGATGATGATTATGATGATGATGATGATGTTGATTATGGTGATGATGTTAAAGATGAGGGCAATGATGAGTTTAATGACTATGAATGTGAAAATGATGATGATGATGAAGATGATGATGATGATGATGATGATAAAGATGATGTAGATGATGAAGAAGATGATGTAGATGATGAAGAAGATGAAAATGATGATGTAATATCACATTATTATATGAACATTTCTTTTTGAAAAATAAAAAAGTTGGAAGAAAAAAAGAAAATTACATACATGTAGATGATTGATTTTCCATACAAAATGACGTGTAATTGCACTATTGTTTCATGTTCTGTCATATTAAAGTACATAAAAGTTTAATTTTATAACGCTTGAACTTTAAAATGACAAAGAAATGATTTTTAGGCACAAAATGTCGTTTTATTATACAGTTACTTGACGTAATTACATCCCATCTTTGACCTGCTACGGCATTTGAATCTACACCTTTAATCATTTTTTTCCTGTTTCAAACATAACTGCAAACCAGGTAAACGCTAGACTCATTAAGTGTATTAGTGTATATGCCAAGATAATAAGATATGTATATACATGTAAAAGTAGCTAGGAGATGTCGAGGGTTCGAATTCGATTCACCATCGTGTGTGACAACTCAATCTTTAGGCCTATGGGATATTCAGTCCCTCGTTGACAACTATTAACTAATATTTTGGAATCGGCTTAGTAGAGGAGATCCGAAATTTCTATGCCCGTATGTGCGATTTCGTCGTTAATGAACTATGACGTCAGGATTTATTCCGAATATCGTTAGGCTGCATAAGAAGTATAAAATTAGTAGTTTCTTTGAAGATTTCTTTCTTTATGGAGACACGACTAGGAAATAATATTGGAAAATATTTGTGACAAATGTAATTTACTTCACATATCCTGGTAAATTATATGGCCATCGTACCATAATTGTAAAGTAATCAGTGACAATAATATTTTGTATATAGTGTACAATGTACTTCTTTTTTCTAACTCATTATCATGAACTATTTTTGTAATCTTCATACACATGGAGGAAATAAAGATATCTATCTATATATACATGTACATGTACATATTGTTTATACATTAACTTGATTTTGATAAATATTTCAAATAAAATATAATCAGTTATTTTCATAATTTGTGTTTTGACAAAAAAAAACCAATAGATCACATAGGCTGTAAGGAACCACAAAAGCAAAGATTTAGAGAGTTACTATCTAAATCGCTGCAGTTATCCTATGCTAATCCATGTAGAATTTGGCCAATAGGCCTACGTTACCTTAATCATCGCTTACTCCAGAGATTTAGATACCTGTTACCTGTTACCTCTTCTTAGACACCGTAGTTAGCTGGTTCCAGCTAGTTGTGGCGCGTTTTGTTCATTTACTAAATAGTTGTCCGGTTGTGCCATATAAAAACTGGGGTAAAACTTGCATGGTACTGAATTCCAGTGAGTGTTCAGTCGGTTTTTAAACGAGTTCAGAGTAGGGGCTTCTACTACGAAGTTGGGAAGGGAGTTCCATGAATCTACCACTCGCCGACTAAATATACTTTGTGTGACTTTAGTCCTGCTCTGTTTCTTAAAGAGTTTTAAACTATTACCTCTAGTATTAGCTGAAGACATTGTAAATAGCTTATCTTTATCTAGTTTATCTATACCATTCAGAATTTTATAGACTTCGATCACATCGTTCCTTTTACGTCTATATTCTAAGGTGGGAAGTCCCAACTTTTTAAGTCTTGAATGGTATGGTAAATTTTCAATAGAGTGAACTCTTTTAGTGGCTCTACGTTGGACGTTTTCGAGAGCGATCTGATCTTTTTTTAGCAGTGGAGACCATACCTGGGTTGCATATTCTAAGTTAGGTCTAATTAGGCTTTTGTACAGGGTTAAGAACATAGTTATATATCTATATAGACAAATGTCCTGAATATTAGACCCAGTATGCGATTTCCTTTATTAACTGCTTGACTAACATGCTGACTAAATTTAAGTTTGTTGTCGAAAAGTACACCTAAATCTTTCTCACACTGTACCTTCTCTATTTGTTCACTTTGTGGGAAGGAATAATGCGTGTCTTGTTCTAGATTGCCTATATTGAGGTGTTTGCATTTTTTAGTGTTCAAGGCCATTTTCCAGTCTCTAGTCCAAATGACTACACTGTCTATGTCTGCTTGAAGTTCTTGAGACTCGGTGGGGTTGTTATTGTTTCTAAAAATTTTAGAGTCGTCAGCAAATAATTTTATGGTGCTATGTTGGACTACTTCGGGCAGGTCATTGATATATATCAGAAATAGAACAGGACCTAAGACACTACCTTGTGGTGCACCACTGGTCACATCTACTAGTCCAGAAGTTTCACCATGAATAACAACTCGTTGCTGTAGATTGGATAAGAAGTCTTCTATCCACTTCAGTACTTTTCCAGTGATACCGTAACCCTTTAGTTTTTTAAGTAGATGTTTGTGAGGGACTTTATCAAAAGCTTTACTGAAGTCAATATAAATTGCGTCGACATTACTCCCTTTATCTATGGCTTCTGCCCAATGTTCAAGGACCTCCAATAGGTTGGTAGTACACGATTTACCAGATCTAAAGCCATGTTGATGTTCTGTGAAGAGATGGTTCTCGTCCATATGAATTACGAGTTTGTCCCTAATGATTCTTTGGAGAATTTTGCCTGGGATTGAAGTCAGACTTATTGGACGGTAGTTCTCCACTTTGTTGTGGTTCCCACTCTTGTATAAAGGAGTCACATTAGCAATTCGCCAGTCGTCTGGAATTTTCCCTTCGTCTAAAGATTTCCTGAATACTCTCTGTAGATGATAAATGTATTAAAGATGCTCCATCGCCGACAGAGCATACATGATATTCATCATTTGAACAATAATTGATGTTTAATCGTGTATATATACGCCTAATTAACACAAAAAATAACATAAAATAATTCATTTCGCATTTGGTGCATGCGTAATCATTACTTCGTTCCATATAAGATATAGTGCCACGGAATTTTTTCGGGATGCAATTAATTATTTTTTATATATTTAACTTTAAGAAAAATTAGAAGCTCAAACTTTTCAATGGTCGTAATAGTGTAAAGTAAGTAACTTTTGTAACTGAAGAAAAATACTAAATCTTCTGCTCCTGTTTTTGATAGTGTCTGTATAAAATGCTGTTCAATCTGGTTCAACTTAACATTTTGTTTTTAAAAGATGAATAAGATGTTAAATTTCTGACGCGTGTACGCAGAAACATAAAGGCATGACAAATATGCCGTTTTCGGTTAAAGATGCCCCACCGCCGACAGAGCATAAATGATATTCATCATTTGAACAATAATTGTTGTTTAATCATGTATATATATGTCTAATTAACACAATAATAATATAAAATAATATAATTTGCCTTTGTTGCATGGGCAATCAGTACTTCATTCCATATAGGACATAGTGTCACGGAATTTTTCGGGATGCAATTAATTATTTTTTTATATTTTTTTTTATAAAATTAGAAATTCAAACATTTCAATGGTGGTAATGGTGTAAAGTTAGTAACTTTTGTAACTGAAGAAAAATACTAAATCATCTGTTCCTCCTTTTGATAGTGAAAAAATACGATTTGTCAGCGGTGGAGCATCTTTAAATGAAGACGTATTTGGTGATTTTATATTGCTTTCAGACGAGCCTTGACAAAGCCCTCTTAGGCCCGTATCAAAATGGCAGGTCTGTCAGCAGTCAGAATTTAAGTCTACTTGAGATAACAACGAAAAAGATCGAAGTTGGTGTCCTTGATGTACGCTGGGATTTGCGCCCTTGGTGTACGCGACTATTCGGTTATATATTTTCTGAAGTATTGATATTTGAATTTATATCATTAACAATCACTAGTTTTCATAATATCAGATTTCTTGGATCCTACATTACTTATTACTTTACCTATTATTATTGAATAGAATACGGAACTGTAGGATATTTCCGTCATTTGGGTCCGGACATTAGAGACATGATACGCATGTCCGGTTAAATATAAACCGGCAAGGAGAAAAAAGTCACTGATAGTGACTATAGGCTATTTAGTAGCTGTGGACATGTGTGGTGGTTGACATACTATATTAAGGTATAGTCACTTAGTACATTCTTTATATTTTTACTTCCAAACCAAACACTTTTTCTTTAATTTCAGCTTATATCAGGAGCTAACGTTAGCTACTGTTGTAGCGGAAAAGATATCACCTTCTGACTGACTTTTCCGAAGTCAGTCAGAAGGTGATATCTTTTCTGCTACAACAGTAGCTAATCAGGGGCCGTACAGATATACTAGGCCTCTACTGTAATGTTAGAACTACATGTTAATGATGTTTGTCGTAACTTGGAATGCCCTTGCAAAGTTTCTCGTTCATCACAATACATTAAGGAGTCAATGATTATGCTTGAACTGTATATGGAATATTATAAAATGATTGATACAGTATCTTTCTGACACGGGGTATCGGAGGTTGGCTGACAAAAAAAACTTGATCTGAAAATATATATTTATGTTTCTGTTAAAATTGATGAAAGATAAATAGAGGTTCTATATATATGATACGTTGTAGAACCTGTCTCCGGTTTTAACACAACGGTATAACAGAATCTCCATACAGGACTTTCAGTTAAGAGTTTTAAAAAGCTCAAATGTTGAGATTATCACTGGCTTACACAAGAAAACAAAAAGATGAAAACCTCATTTTTAGTCTTTTACATCAAAATGGTAGAATTATAAGGGCACAGCGAAGTGCAAAGCACTTCTAAGGTAACAGATACACGAAAATATAAGAAAAAACACTATCTTCAAAATTCAATCCTACACTATTACTGCTCTCCCCAGTAAATATATATTTAACTAATGCAAATGCAATCTATTACTGCTCTCCCCAGTAAATATATATTTAACTAATGCAAATGCATAACAGGAGTAATTAACCAATTTTTATTGTTTTTTAAATGATAATAATAACACTTTGAAAATTAAAAGCTATAGAATGCAGTCAAAATATCCACCAAGGTGAAGATAAACACAAGAAATCATGACGTCACATAGCGTCAACAAATGGCGCAAAATCATAGGATTCGCATACGCGGCACTCCAGGCCTTGAATGGACACAGAAAAATCTGAATCTTTGAGTTCATTTCTTTGAGTTTATGCTAGACAATTATTACATCATATACTTCTATAGTTTAAAGTGCGTCCTTTTATTTCTAAATTACGTCTTCTACATGAAAAATAAAATAAACATGTAGAGCTTCGCTCTTCGTATGCGGTGCATGATTCACATTAAAACATCTGGCTGCACCCTATAAGGCCTTGCCTTCAGTCATATTAAAGTGAAGGACTTATACCAGGTACTGACAAGAAAATGCACATTTTTTCAGTATGTAATGAGAATCAAAGTATGAAAAGTTGTCATTAGCATCAAATGCTTTTCTGCAGTAATTGTATCAAGTTTAAGTTTACTGATAACTTTTACCTGAAGGTAATTTGAACAATTTACTTCTGTTTTGCTTTTAGAATATACATAACATTCTTCATTGTACATTTCTACTACTCTATTGTACATGAGGTGCTTAATTTTTTACCTGATCTTCGGTCTATTGAAAAGCCATTGGCTTCTAGACCACCTTTACTTTTGACTTCTGTCGTGTAGATTTCATCGAGTTGCGCATGTCTGATGTAATTAAAGTAATTTCCTTCACTCATTTGTTTGATCTTCCGATACAAGCAAGCACTTGCTAAAAGTTCTGTACAATCCATCTAATAGATGTTGAAAATAACATACTTCCAAGGTGAAATAAAGTTCTCCTCACCTGGCACAACAGTTCGATCACACTTTATGAGGCTTGGACTATGCAGTTAGAGCTCACTGTAGCAATCTGGGTTGAATATCTATTTTAATTTTATTTCAGAAAGGAATAAGAACAGAAACACAATGTTTGCCACCAGTTCAAGACTTGTTGGAAAATTTGTGCCAACACCTGCATTAAGATGTTTACAGTGTACCATTAACTGTAATTTCAGGTAAGTTATGTATTTGTCATGGCTGTTATATTATTACAGTCAATCTTTGCTATTTAAAAACTTCAAAGATTGACTGCAACAATTAAAATAATAAAAGTTAATGTCTCGTACCACTGACAGGTACATAGAGTCAAGCTACATTTCATTGTGTGTAACGTTTAAAAAATGCCAGACATAGAAGACTAGTCAAGAACTATTTAGCAAGCCCTGAATTATCAATTAGGTTTATCCAGTAAAATTTTCAGTTGCTCATGCAAAGAAATCATTGTGTGTCTGAACCTGCCTGTCCTATATAATCAGTACCTATCCAAACACTTTTTATCTGTTAATCATCAAGCTACAAATAACAACTAAAAGTATTGTTTTTTAATTTGCACAAAATCAGAATTTGATGTAGAGATTCTGTCCATATAGGACACCAAGAGTACTCTAGAAATCAATTCCTGTGACATCCGTGGTTTATATCAGGTTAGGTGAAGTTTTTATTTGAAGACAAGATAATGAAAAAAGAGAGAAATTAATTTTATAAAGAAAGGCAGATCTACGAATCCTTCTTTTTGAAAGTATTTTACTGGAACACATATATCATTCTAAATCCTATCACTTGACATCTTTACAAAGGTACTCTGTCATCAAATGTACTTATAATCTTTTATTTTTACACAGTACCTCACAAAGTTTGAGCGAACTACGGAAACTGTCGACTGTGAAAATAGTGGATAACAGTGTGATAGGAAAGAAGGCAATGGAGAGTGGCAGTAAAGTGAAAATTATACAGGTGTATACTAGGAATCAAGTAGCCCATGTAGGAGACAAGGTGCTAGTGACCATTCAGAGGGAGAAGAAAAAGGCAATCATTGTAGGGTGTGTACAGAAACAGAAGACAATGCGACCAAGGTTTGACAGTAACAATGCGGTGTTAATTGATGATACAGGAGCACCTATTGGCACCAGAATCCGAGTGCCAGTGCCTTCCCATCTAAGGGGACTTAGTGGAGACTTCACAAAAATTTTATCAATTGCCACAAAATTTGTGTGATATTTACATGTAGTATGATTTTAGGAATAAAAATTTTTGATTTTTGAATAGCATTTTTGTCACTATAATATGCTTCAAGCTACTATACTTAATCTTGATTCGTTTTAATATAGTAACAGACAGTGTCATTTAAGTAAGTGTTAGGTAGATATATATAGGCAAATGAAAGCAGGAATGCCTGGAGAAATATAAATGAGCTACCATCTATAACTGCCCTATGTTGGTTTCAAATTCATAAGATTAATGTAATAGTAATGTGTTGGAATACCTTTTAAAGCACTCGGCCAATATTACCCCCCACCCCACCCCCTCTCACTTTATAATACTTAAAACAAAAAGGTCCATGAACGTACCCAAGCCCTTAATTCATTCTAGCATACTTATAGACCCCATAGACCCCTCAGTTATTGACAAGAAGTTGTTTAAAGATTTTAACATTTTTGACCTATGACCTTGAATGAAGGTTAAGTTCATTCATTTGAACAAACTTGGTAACCCTTCATCCCGGCTTGTCACAGGCCCCAAGTTATTGGAAATTTTAAAGGTGTAAGCCTAGCTATTTGACCGGTGACCTTGAATGTCTGTCAAGGTAATTCAAGCTAACCAACTTTATAGCCCTTCAAATTAACCATTATTAACCATTTGAACAAACTTTGTAGTCCTTCATCCTTCTGAATATTAGGTATTTGGGTCTTTTAGTTTTAGCAAGCTATAGCACTGACATGACATTTTTATTCCCTGTCATGAAATTTGAAGTACTGGTTGTAATGTGATTGGTGATTCCGTAATGAGATATCAGATCTTCTATGAAACGGAGTGATAATAAGGATCTGTGTTTTAACCAGATTATTTAAAAAGATTTAAGCTAACCGGTATTACTGAATGACGGACTTGGTCATTCATTTGAATAAACCTGGTAGCCTAGCTTGCTACAGGCTCAATATGAGTACGCTGGTCCATTTAGTTATTGAGAAGTCAATTGAATGACAATTTTATACATCCTTTACCTATCATTTCTAAATTTCCTATCCTCCATAAATATTCATATTTACCAGTATGTATTATTTTAAAACACTGATGATTTCTGGTTGTATATGTATTCATGAAAAACCAAGCTCATACAGAAATGAAAGTATGAACAATAAAATAATCTAACATTAAATCTTAAACATGCTTAGACAGATACATTTAAATTGAAAGGGTATCAAAATCGCTACAATTTTACACATATCTGATCGGTTCTCTGGCTTTGTTGGTGATTTTGAATTTTAGCATACAGTATTTGGCCGTTATAATCTGTCATAAACTTTTAAAAAAATCTTTGTTGTCCATTATCCATGCACACATCAGACACATTGTCAGTTCTCTGGCCGTTTTGGTTCTTAAGATTAAGAATCTCTTTAATTATCCCCTGCCCAACGAAGTTGGCGGGGGATATACAAATGGGTTCCGTCCGTCCGTCCGTACGAATGGTTTCTGGAGCATAACTCTAGAACCAGTAGAGATATCTCCACGAAACTTCATACACACATTGGTCTTATGGTCTAGTAGTGCCTTTTGCAATTTTTAGGTTTTC
This sequence comes from Argopecten irradians, assembly GCF_041381155.1. NCBI lineage: Eukaryota > Metazoa > Mollusca > Bivalvia > Pectinida > Pectinidae > Argopecten > Argopecten irradians. The sequence continues at coordinate 54,656,941 of NC_091136.1, forward strand.
ATTTTTTGCATTTTTTCCGTAACCATGGAAACATTGCAGAAAATATCGTATTTTTGTACCAGGTTTGTTCCGGAGCATAACTCTAAAACCAGAAGAGATATTTCCACGAAACTTCATAGACACATTGGTCTTATGGTCTAGTAGTGCCTTTTGCTATTTTAAGGTTTTCACTTTTTGTACTTTTTTCTGTAACCATGGAAACATTGCTGAAAATGGCAGATTTTTGTGTAAGAATCGTTTCCGGAGCACAACTCTAAAACCAGCAGAGATATTTCCATGAAACTTCATAGACACATTGTTCTTATGGTCTAGTAGTGCCTTTTGCTATTTTTAGGTTTTCATTTTTTGCACTTTTTCCGTTACCATGGAAACATTGCTGAAAATATCATGGTAAATGGTAAATGTTACTTTGCAAAACTCCACCCATCTTTGTGTATATAGTCTAATATAAATGTCAAGGCTGTATACCTGATTCAACAATTGCAGCCCCGCTCTACTTGAATTATACTCCATCTTTCTTTAGCTCAACTTCCTTTTTCCTGTTGTTTTTTTCAAACACATAAGTCTCCACAATCAAACTTACTTCAGCTTTGATATCTCCATTGGCGGGGGATCTGAATGACTATGTCCTTGTTATGGTCTAGTAGTACCTTTTGCTATTTTTAGGTTTTCATTTTTTGCACTTTTTCCGTTACCATGGAAACATTGCTGAAAATATCATGGTAAATGGTAAATGTTACTTTGCAAAACTCCACCCATCTTTGTGTATATAGTCTAATATAAATGTCAAGGCTGTATACCTGATTCAACAATTGCAGCCCCGCTCTACTTGAATTATACTCCATCTTTCTTTAGCTCAACTTCCTTTTTCCTGTTTTTTTTTTCATACACATAAGTCTCCACAATCAAACTTACTTCAGCTTTGATATCTCCATTGGCGGGGGATCTGAATGACTATGTCCTTGTTATGGTCTAGTAGTACCTTTTGCTATTTTTAGGTTTTCATTTTTTGCACTTTTTCCGTTACCATGGAAACATTGCTGAAAATATGGTAAATGGTAAATGTTACTTTGCAAAACTCCACCCATCTTTGTGTATATAGTCTAATATAAATGTCAAGGCTGTATACCTGATTCAACAATTGCAGCCCCGCTCTACTTGAATTATACTCCATCTTTCTTTAGCTCAACTTCCTTTTTCCTGTTTTTTTTTTCATACACATAAGTCTCCACAATCAAACTTACTTCAGCTTTGATATCTCCATTGGCGGGGGATCTGAATGACTATGTCCTTGTTTAAACTAATTTGACTTCTTTTGAACAAACTTTGTAGCCTTTACTAGTCATGCTAAAGGCCTAATACAAGATTACTGGCTATTTTTAACTTGACTGTCTTCCATGCTAGATACTATAGGACCAATATTAGATCCTTATGCATTTAAATTATTGAAAAGTCATTCTAAGGCAATGGAATTACCGTTAGCATTTTGAGCTATGAAGGTCACAAGTTATTAACTGGGTACTTTTAAAGATGCTCCACCGCTGACAAATGGTATTTTTTCAATACCAAAAACAGGAACAGACGATTTATTATTTTTCTGCAGCTACAAAAGTTACTTACTTTACACCATTACCACCATTGAAAAGTTTGAGCTTCTAATTTTACTTCAAGTTAAATATATGAAAAATAATTAATTGCAACCCGAAAAAATTCTGTGGCACTATATCCTATATGGAACAAAGTAATGATTGCGCATGCACCAAAGGCGAACTAAATTATTTTATGTTATTTTTTGTGCTCATTAGGCATATATATACACGATTAAACAAATTATTGCTCAAATGATGAATATCATTTATGCTCTGTCGGTGGTTTAGCACACAGGGACCTGGCACGATTTTTTTGAAACTAACAGTATACATATATATAATATAGTATCAAGGGTATGAACTCGGTGGTCTAGAAAAACTGACCTATTTTTTTTTAAACCGTGATTATTTTAATAAATGGATTACTATAATATAAATAAGATAATATATAAGATAAATTATTTCTCTTTAATGTAAGATATCCGTCAATGTTGTATAGAACCAATTTATTAAAATAATCACGGTTTTAAAAAAATAGGTCTGTTTTTTTCGACCGCCGAGTTCATACCCTTGATACTATAATATATATATGTATACTATTGGTTAAAAATTTTCGTGCCAGGTCCCTGTGGTTTAGCATCCTTAACAAATTTTGTAGCCTTTAATCCCAGCTTGCTCTAGTCCTTTCACTTTGATAAGAATCTATTAAACAAGAGGCCCAAGGCCCTTACTCATCATCTGACAACTTTGGCATCAGTTAAATCGGAAAAGCATTTTTCAAGATTGTGCCTTTGACGCCTATCTTGGATTTGAGAAAAAGATCTAAATGTGTTTTCTAGATGGCAGCCATGTTTGCCATCTTGGACTTTGGATCGACGTGAATATTAGCAATTTGTCAGGATCATTTCAGCAAAATCACACAGGTAAACTTAAGTGTTTTCAAGATGGCAACCATATTAGATTTTGGATTGACCCAACAAATAACTACACTTAATCAGGTCCATTTTCAGGATCATATTACAAAAGAGTTTAAAATTTACCGACAGTGCACAGTGGATGACAACAGACGAAGCATAATGACAAGGTTATCCGGACTCTTTGGGTCAGATGACCTAACAAGAGGCCCAGAGGACCTGTATCGCTCACCTGGTTTGTAATTCCAAGTAATGTTCTGAATACAGGTTCATTGTTTCTTTTCTGAAGGAATTTTAATATTAACCTCTAAATCCCCTATTGGGCCCCACCCCTCCTGCCCCCAGGGGGTCAGAGCCAAAATTTATACAAGTTTTGTTCCCCTTCCCCCAAGGATGTTTATGGCCAAATTTGGTCACCATCCAAGCAAAACTCTATGACTAGTAGCGATTTAAAGGATTTACCTCTATTTCCCCAATTTGGGCGCCCCCCCCCCCCTCTCCTGCCCCCGGAGGGTCAGAGCCAAAATTTATATAAGTTCTGTTCTCCTACCCCCAAGGATGTTTATGGCCAAATTTGGTTACAATCCATGCAGAACTCTAGGACAAGTACCGATTTATAGGATTTACCTATAATTCCCCTATTGGGCCCCGCCCCTTCTGCCCCCCGGGACCAGAGCCAAAATTTATACAAACTCAGTTCTTAATCTCCCAAGGATATTTCTGGCCAAATTTGGTTACATTCCTACAGAACTCTATGACTAGTAGCGATTTAAAGGATTTACCTCTATTTCCCCAATTTGGGCCACACCCCTCCAGCCCCCGAGGGGCCAGAGCCAAAATTTATACAAGTTCTGTTCCCCTTCCCCCAAGGATGTTTGTGGCCAAATTTGGTTACAATTCATGTAGAACTCAAGGACAAGTAGCGTTTTAAAGGATTTACCTCTATTTCCCCTATCGGTCCCTGCCCCTCCTGCCCCCAGGGGGTCAGAGCCAAAATTTATACAAGTTCTGTGCCCTTCCCCCAAGGATGTTTGTAGCCAAATTTGGTTACAATTCATGTAGAACTCTATGACTAGTAGCGATTTGAAAGATTTATCTCTATTTCCCCTATTGGGCCCTGCCCCTCTTGCCCCGGGGGATCAGAGCCAAAATTTATACAAGTTCTGTTCCCCTTCCCCCCAGGATGTTTGTGGCTAATTTTGGTTACAATCCATGCAGAACTCTAGGACAAGTAGCGTTTTAAAGGATTTACCTCTATTTCCCTTTTGGGCCCTGCCCCTCCTGCCCCCGGGGGGTCAGAGCCAAAATTTATACAAGTTCTGTTCCCCCTCCCCCAAGGATGTTTGTGGCCAAATTTGGTTACAATCCATGCAGAACTCTAGGACAAGTAGCGTTTTAAAGGATTTACCTCTATTTCCCTTTTGGGCCCTGCCCCTCCTGCCCCGGGGGGTCAGAGCCAAAATTTATACAAGTTCTGTTCCCCCTCCCCCAAGGATGTTTGTGGCCAAATTTGGTTACAATCCATGCAGAACTCTAGGACAAGTAGCGTTTTAAAGGATTTACCTCTATTTCCCTTTTGGGCCCTGCCCCTCCTGCCCCCGGGGGGGTCAGAGCCAAAATTTATACAAGTTCTGTTCCCCCTCCCCCAAGGATGTTTGTGGCCAAATTTGGTTACAATCCATGCAGAACTCTAGGACAAGTAGCGTTTTAAAGGATTTACCTCTATTTCCCTTTTGGGCCCTGCCCCTCCTGCCCCCAGGGGGGGGGGTAAGAGCCAAAATTTATACAAGTTCTGTTCCCCCTCCCCCAAGGATGCTTGTGGCCAAATTTGGTTACATTCCATCCAGAACTCTATGACTAGTAGCGATTTGAAAGATTTATCTCTATTTCCCCTATTGGGCCCCGCCCCTCTTGCCCCTGGGGGATCAGAGCCAAAATTTATACAAGTTCTGTTCCCCTTCCCCCCAGGATGTTTGTGGCTAATTTTGGTTACAATCCATGCAGAACTCTAGGACAAGTAGCTTTTTAAAGGATTTACCTCTATTTCCCTTTTGGGCCCTGCCCCTCCTGCCCCCGGGGGGTCAGAGCCAAAATTTATACACGTTCTGTTCCCCCTCCCCCAAGGATGTTTGTGGCTAATTTTGGTTACAATCCATGCAGAACTCAAGGACAAGTAGCGTTTTAAAGGATTTACCTCTATTTCCCCTATTGGGCCCCGCCCCTCCTGCCCCCGGGGGGTCAGAGCCAAAATTTATACAAGTTCTGTTCTCCCTCCCCCAAGGATGTTTGTGGCCAAATTTGGTTACAATCCATGCAGAACTCTAGGACAAGTAGCGATTTAAAGGATTTACCTCTATTTCCCCTATTGGGCCCCGCCCCTCCTGCCCCCGGGGGATCAGAGCCAAAATTTATACAAGTTCTGTTCCCCTTCCCCCCAGGATGTTTGTGGCTAATTTTGGTTACAATCCATGCAGAACTCTAGGACAAGTAGCGTTTTAAAGGATTTACCTCTATTTCCCTTTTGGGCCCTGCCCCTCCTGCCCCGGGGGGTCAGAGCCAAAATTTATACACGTTCTGTTCCCCCTCCCCCAAGGATGTTTGTGGCCAAATTTGGTTACAATCCATGCAGAACTCTAGGACAAGTAGCGTTTTAAAGGATTTACCTCTATTTCCCTTTTGGGCCCTGCCCCTCCTGCCCCCGGGGGGGTAAGAGCCAAAATTTATACAAGTTCTGTTCCCCCTCCCCCAAGGATGCTTGTGGCCAAATTTGGTTACATTCCATCCAGAACTCTATGACTAGTAGCGATTTGAAAGATTTATCTCTATTTCCCCTATTGGGCCCCGCCCCTCTTGCCCCTGGGGGATCAGAGCCAAAATTTATACAAGTTCTGTTCCCCCTCCCCCAAGGATGCTTGTGGCCAAATTTGGTTACAATCCACGCAGAACTCTATGACAAGTAGCGATTTAAAGGAAATGTTGACGGACGGACGGACGACGGACGCCGCGCCATGACATAAGCTAAAAATTTAATATGTTTGACCCATGTGACTCTGCATGAAGATCAATGTCATTTATGTTGACATGTAAACATCAGGTCTTTGGGTACATGGTAAAGCTGTTAACAGACTTTTTAGCCTATTTAACCCATGAACTTACATGACATTTGTTACTGACTTGGGCAAACTTTGTAGCTCTTCATCTAAGCAGCTTCAATATTAGGTCTCGCATTATCTTGGTTGTTCAGAAGTTAATGCTTTTTAGAATTTATAATCCCTGTGACTTTGAATGAAGGTAATATTACAGGGAATATCACCCATATCTACACCATTTTACTGTACACTTTTACCACAGTCTTTATATCAGATCTATCTCTGCACCACCTGGTTATTGAGATGTAGAACATGTAAATTGTTTACAACACACGATGCCCGAAAAAAGGCAATTGAAATAGGTTAACCTGGTTCTTTGTTTCAACTTTCCAGCTAACTGCTGTTATTTAAATAGTGATTTCATTTCAAGTTGGTGATTTCAAATTGTCATCAAATGTTTTGAATTTAGACTTTATTGATAATACAGGATAACAGTTAATTTGCTGTAAAAAGCATTGAATTGATAGAAGGGCTCTACTATTAAAGATAGAGTGGAGATATTTTACATTTTATGGAAAAAATGATTTTCAATGGTTTTGAAAAGAAGAAATAAAATGTTTATATAGACATAATAAAATGATATATTTATTTACTAGTCAATATACAACATTTTATTAACTTTTAACAATTGACAATACAATACAGAATCACTTATCACATAATGTTGCGCTTAAAATTTCCAAAACTTCTGTCATAAAATCCAGCTGTTTCCACAGAATTATTCAGTCCCTTTCAGTGTATCACAACTTTTTTTTATCTCATGATCAGCACTAAATATCCTTTAGTCACAGAAGTGTTTTAAGGAAATTATAAATAAATGTAGGTGAAACGAAAATGGGATATGAAATAATATGTGCTCTTAATTTGGTTCTTCATTTCATTATGAAATCGGAAATATCTTTTGATCTTCCTTTTATGTTAATACTCCCAGAAATAACAGTACGTTTTCATTGAATTTCGAATTCCACATCCTCCAATCTTTACTCCTTTTCATTGATCAAACTGGTTTTTGTTTTTTAGAAGGTAGGCAGCAAGGTATTCAATTGGGTTAGGTGGCCTGTAAATCAAAATGAAAATAATTAAATTCTTAAACTCTTGACATTGTTTTTATTTGTGTTTTTAAGGACATTTGTGACTGTCCTCAATATGTAATTTTCTTTGTTCTTTTTATATCTTTTCCATTTAAAACAAGAGCAAAAAAAAGGACACGGGATCCGATGGACCAAAAACAACCCCACTATATGTAAAATTTCAAAACTCTATTTAACATTTTAGTCTGACGGATACCGATATCCAAGGTCTCCAAAACAATATTTGGCTTTTAGAAAAAATGTTCCGTCAGTGGTTTAAAAAGCTGGAAAACTCAGCTAAAATTAACAATTTAAAATATTTTGGCTGATTTGCACAGTTTGCACAAGCAATGGGCGCATGCATCAAACAGCACCATATTTGCAAATGAGAATCTCCATTAGATTTTGTTTGTCAAATGCAGCCAAAGGTAAAACTATTTGTATAAATAATAACTATCAATTATGCTCTATCAACAGTAGTATTGTTAAACTTAGTTCTTACCGTTCTTTTGCTAAAACAGACATTCCACTTAATAATATAGGGACAACTGTTTGGTCAAGGTATGCTCTTGTGGGTAAGGATTGTAGATCTACACGAGGTCTCTTTGCTGACATGTCGAGATCTTTTTCACTGGTGATGATTTTCTGAAAGTGAGATTGTTTGAATGACACATATATCAAAAACAAACACTTATCTAATGTCTATTTCAAACTTTTTTATGCATGCAAGACATTCACATTCAATTTACTTTGGAAATGCATTTAAATGTTAAAATCAAGGATATTACTACTGAATTTGTTATTGATTAACAGCAATTTGGTGGTTATATTTGTCCATCTTGAAAATATGTACCAATTTACCAGGTAAGCATGGTGAAAATGCATTGCCCAACTTGATAGTTCAAAGGACTATGAATGGTTTGGGTTGTTACTGCCGTGCTAGCTCAACTGAGCATGATGCGTATATATAAACCCCTACCGCTCTGCCGCTGACTCGATATATTGAATCAGTGTAGCCTGTTATTTATAGACTCGAGTACTGTCGCCAAATCTGCAGGTAAAACGCGGCAGCTCTGTCTACATAAGCTGTACCATCACTTCTACGGGTTACACTTAAAAAATTTCTATAAACACAATAGTAATTGTTACAAATATAGTAAAAACTTGTGTAACTTACAATCCAGTGTACTTTGCACATGTATTTTTTCTAGGGCTGAAATTGCTGAAAAAAATCTACTATCGGTATATTTTGGGCATTCATAAATTTGGGGGAAAAGATGTCCAGGTAACCACTAAATCGATGTTATAAAGGTGGTAATTTCAATGCAAAACATTCACAAAAAATGCTTGACAACTTGCACAAAGAAGTGTTGTATTTAGAAGAAATAGCATAATATAGTTGCATTTTGTTTGTTTTCTTTTATTGGCCACCGTAACTGAAACAGTGAAATATCTTTCAGAACATGTCAAAAACATTGGCGGTCCGCCATACTCTGTACACATGTCAATGGAGATATTACATATGAGAAGTTATCAGAACTATTTGAAAAATATTATAATCTAGTTACTTGAAATTGCCAAAAGTGAGATTGTTTGAATGACACAAAAAGTTATTTAGTGGGTTTGAGATCATTAGCAAACTTTAAAGAGCAATTCGATATATTTGAATGCAGTGTAGAAGTGTTATTTATAGACACGAGTACTTTCGCACAAAATTCTGTAGGTTAATCCGCTGGCAGCTCTGGTCTACATCAGCTTGTACCATCACTTCTACGGTTACACTTAAAAATTTTCTCATAAACCAGTAAGTGTTACAAATAAAGTATTTATTCTTTGAATGTTTATTTTCTAGGGCTGAAAATTGCTGCTATCAGGGTTAATTTTGGGCATTATAAATTTGGCGGAAAAAGATTGAACACTAAATCAGGTAATTTTCATGCATTAACATTCACAAAAACTATGCTTGAACACCTTCAAAAAGAGAGTGTTGTATTTAGTACAGATATAGCCAGTTGCATTTTGGTTTTTTTCTCTTTATTGGCCCACCGTAACTGAAACAGTGAAATATCTTTCAGAACACATGTTCAAAAACATTGAGCAGTCCGCCGTACTCTGTACACATGTCAAAGGGGGGGGTGAGATATTACATATGAGAAGTTATCAGAACTATTTTGAAAAAATATATATAAAATATCTAGTTTACTTGAAAATTGCCACAAAAAGTTATATAGTGGAGTTTGGAGATCATTAGCAAACTTTTAAAAGAGCAATCAGAGAGCAGAGATCACTTTGTAAGTGCACTCACTACGATACCAGATCTTAGTAGGTAAACCAGATCCAAACTGAATGGCTATATACTTATTATAAACGTAAGGTTTAAAAAATGACCACTTACCTTGTGTGCTTGTATAGTTGTTGCAGAAATAAAACTGCAAACCACTTATTGAAAATCCCCCCCCCCTAAAACATAAGTCAGTTTTAGACCTCATCTTTAAAATCCCTCCTGTGTTTAGACTTTTTGAACACGGCCTGCAGCCAGGACATGGAACAGTATGGCGGTTCCCTACTTAATGAGCATTGCTAGATCTATAAGGAGTTTCATGTGCAACTTTACTTGAAATATGAAGATTTGTTAAAATATTGAAAATAAAGACATACTAGTCAAGTGAATGTTGATGTAATTTGAAGAATATTTGCTTTGTTTTTTAAGTAGATACAGACGTATTGTTGATGATACATATATATATTAGTTAAGCTAACTAGACATTCATTCACAGAGCTTTGACTTCAACAAAGCCGGAATTATCTGTCTCAAAAACACATCGATGTTATTTCTGTCCATGCTTGCTGATAACTTGACCGAATCATCTGAAAATGTGATAGTTTTTTGGTTAAGAAAATGTAGACCACATAGGTACTTTCAGTTTGCGTTCAGCTAGATGAGAGGCCCGAGCGTTAGCATCCAGTACCAATTTAACTGAGGCTTTGACGACAGTACTCGAGTCTATAAATAACACGGCTACAGTACACTCATTCAATACATCGACTACAAGTCAGCGCACCAGAGCGGTAGGGGTTTATATACACGCATCGTTCTCTGTTTGGGGTACATACATGCCATATTTTTCTAGGGGTGGAAAGGGAGATTGATAACCATTTTGAGGGATTTTGGTCTCAAAAGAGGGAGGGTATACGCGCGACATATATGGAATAAATTTAAATATCTGCTTTTTTATGATGAAATTCTGCATTCATATTGAATTTTACAAAAATAAAGGAATGTGTGGTTTTGCAAAAGTAGTCACATCCCTATATACACCCAGTTCTGGTAGCAGTTTTATTGTTCGAAATATTAGACTGGGCTTTTTTAATAATCTCTGACAACGAACGGATAATTAACTTAGATAAAGTTCTTAAAGTGAATAGTCGGGCAAAGAAAAACCAGTCTAAATGCGTTTCATTGGCCTTCCAAAAGTTCTCACATATTAATATGACGGCTAAGTTCTGCTTATTTTCCCAGTTCTGACCCATTAAAAGTAAAGAAAAGTTGAAAGCGAGGCTGCGTGGAAATGTAACCACGGACATAGTGGAGCCGGGGAGGACGTTTTAGGAATTTCCATACTTTAAATTAATTTCTTCGTACGCAGACCAGGATTTTGACGAGAGATTTTATTTTTCCATTTTCATAAGAAATTATACTGGATACATTCACACCATTTTTACCGACTTTAACCATCCTTGCCCGACTGTTCACTTTAAATTTACAAGCATTAAATTAAAAAAAAAACAGAATCGTTACTGCAGTATTCAAAATGTAATTTAATCTGAGAGAGAAAAACAGTAAATTTCTTTTTAATTTTATTTTATTTAATTCAGTTACTACTGATAAATCTTTATTATTAATATATTTTTTTTCTAAAAATAAATTCACACAGAAATTCTAAAAAAAAATAATACTTTTTCCATTTTTAAAAACATGGTTATTAGGAAATCCGGAAATTCTATAAAATCCATATCATCTATTACAATTACCCAAAATGGCGGCCATTACGATTGCAAAGTTTGTGACATCCATCAAATACAGATTGGCCTATTTAACATTAAAAACGTGAGTAAATCATTCACAGTTGTAAGCAGTATTTGTTTTGTTCTACTGTTCACTAGCTGTAGTCATAAAATTTATTGAAAGGCCAGCTGATTGTTTTCTAGGCGGCCGAATCGGCTTCTTGACTTCAGTTTACGTAATACACAGACATGAGTGAAAGTGACACAACAAGTCAAGGTGGGAAATAGCCCAAGGCTGCTAATTAGGGCCACTTGGGTGTTGGTCAGGGGTCAGGGAGTGGTTACTCTCGTGCTAAGAAATTAACCTAGCATGTACACAAATGTGGCAACGAAAATAAAACGGAGGAGTTTATAGAAATCGGGAATTTAGACTCTCCTGCCGGGAGACAATAAAAGGCTTTTTAAAATACGGGAGTTTTGTCTCACGCCGGGAGGTATGGCATGTATGGGGGTAGCACTGCAGTAATTATTGGCCCCCAAATCCATTAATTTTTACAACTAAGTGGTATAGTATCAGTAATTCAGCTGTTGTAATTAAAATATGTAGTACATCCCCTGTGTATTTAAAGCTGGTAGTTTTCCTTGTTACCATGGTATTCATCCAAAATAATACATCAAATTCGGTTAAATTTTAAAAATTTTGCTTTTTTTCCTTCTGTAAGGAACAATAGAGAGCAATCTCGAACAAACTAAGCATTTAGCCGAGAATATGCAGGTACTTTAAATGCATCTATAAGAGAAATGTAAAAAATGTACTGGATTGTGTATCAGATGGACTTCAAGAACAATCTGAAGAAAAGCAAATTGAATAGCTCACCATCATAATAATCATGATTGAGGTGGGTAGAAAATTGCATTGGTCAAATTATAGCATAGATACTTAGAAATTGTTTCTATGTTATAGTAATAGTAAATACAAGTATAAATATAAACCCATTGAACCTTTTCAGTCCCATTCAACCTTATAATTCCAAACAACAGTTCATTGGACAATGCAAGCTGATAATATGCCACTGATGTTTTCTGAATGCTGATTTTAAATGTTGAAGCCCTTTGATATAAATTCAAACAGACTTTTCTGATCATAAAAGTGGCAATTGTCAATCTCATCATTAAAGTTTGTAAGGAACTGACACAAATTGCCAGACTATATGTCATACTTTACTTGAACATTCTCGGGAACTTCCGATGGGGTTGGTGTAGATGTTTGTTCCATAAACTGCCTCTCCTGTCACTGAACCACCTATATTTGCTTGATCTGAAATGAGTAAAGAAATTAAATTTAGCTATAGAAAACAAAAACAAGACTTTCAGATGAAGCAGGTATATCTACATCTCTTTGAGAATGAGTAAATGAAATAAAAAGTTAGAAACTAATTTGTAGATTCCCAAGAAATATTATTTAGAAGGTTTTTCATAATTTACAATCTGATTCTCTATACTATAAAGCTCTATTTGCAAGTGAAAACTCAAGGTATTGTCATTATTTCAAAATGAGTTTGATCCATAGCAGAGGCAGTGATTTTGTTTATGTAACATCCTGCACTATATACATTGGTGCCCATGTACGAACTCATGAATATTACTCTGCAATTCTCGCAAAGGAATGGTTGCAAGTCCTGTTACCCCTAGAAACTGGCGAAAAAAATAAGAAAAAAAGAAATAAGACAAGAGATCCCGGAGGGATCTTGGAGCCCATCAAAGAATTATCTACATCTGACAATGGAAAGAGGGATCTTTTCTGTGCTTTTCAAACTTTTACTACATACTACATATGAAATTTGAGAAAGATCCTTTTGAGTACTTTATGAATTATATAGCGGTAACAAAAACTCCATCTATCAAAATCCAAGATGGTGGCCTGTCACCTGACCGATCGGTCCCAAAATGCAATTTGCACAACTGGACCTCTAGGGGAACATGCAAATGAAATTTGAGACAAATCCCTTCAGTGCTTTCTGAGAAATAGCGGTAAACAAACTTCAATTGTCGAAATCCAAGATGGCATCCTGTCGGCCATCTTGTTCCCTGATCGGTTCCAAAATGCAATATACACAGCTAGGGACCTAGGGGAACCTGCACATGAAATTTGAGACAAATCCCTTCTGTACATTCTTAGAAATAGCGTTAACAAACTTCAATTGTGAAAATCCAAGATGGTGCCCTGTCAGCCATCTTGTTGACCGATCGGGCCCAAAATGCAATATGCACAACTAGGATATGGACCATGGACTAAAGGCGATTTGAATAGCCCACAATATGATGATGGTGGGCTAAAAACTGATACAACATAGCTTGTGTTAATAGGCCAAGGAAGTACAGCTAGTGTATACAGTTTTGTAGTACGATGGTTACTGGCATCGCAGGTGTACTTGTATGATCACATGCAAATTTCCAGACAATTTTGTGTCAAAATCAGCATGGTAGTGTTTCTATGATTACTTTGTTGACGTGATTTAAGTGGTAATCACAAATGTGATGGCGAGAATGGGTAATTGGCTAGAACTGGTCACATACCAGCACTTGATGACTAGTACATTAGCGGAGGTGAATCTAACTGCTGGTGTTGTTACTCGCTAAGTGGAGCCCACTGGAATAAGCTACCCGGTGTCTTTCTGAGTTACCGAGGTAAATAGGCATGTATTGAGTCTGTGACATGTCATTATCAATTGTAGGGTTATAATCTGTATTTATGAAATTGAAATGCCATTTCAGTTTCTAGTGTATATGAACGGATACGTTGAATAATTCCGATTGTGAAAATGTCATTTTGCTAAAAACATTCTCGATCTTGTCAAGTTCAACAACGATAGGCATGACGTATAGAATTATCTAGAATCAGTGTTAACACTGATGTAAACACCCGGCGCGCCAAATGCCAAATCTTTCTTGTTTACAAATCGCCAGTTTTGTTCGATCCATGCACACCTCTGGTTTTATGTTAATTCGTTAATCAAAATACATATTCGATTACAATAGTATTGTCATTGATGTCGATAAGGTTAGAAAATGAAAAGATATTATGAACTTTCGACCGCAGCTGAACCCGAAAATGCTCACCATCCGCCATTTTGGTCACCAATAGCAATTCACGTATTTTCTCGCGATATAACAAATGTCTTTATTAATAATAAAACCGATCAAATAAAATATCCGCCGCAATCCGTGTGCGCGTTTGTGTGTGGATATTTGAAAATGAGAAAAAAACCCACTGTTCTTTTAAAACGTTTTCATATTCATTTAAGCATTGAAGTCACTATTTTTTAATTTCATCGGAGTATGAAAGAAATTTTTGCAACTGTGTGAATCCGCGTGAATGTCGGGTTTCCGCGCCATTCTCGGATTTTTTTTTCATCGTGGAATGATAATATGAATAGGCCAATCAGAAAGCCAGAAACGAAGAGAAAATTAATTATTCACGTTTGCATTCAATTTAATAATTTTTATCATGATTTTTTCCAATACCGATAGATTTTTTTTAAAATGTGAAACCACACCAAAATCTCCTATACAAACTTAACCAATACGACATCAAAGGAAATCGATCTACATTAGTGGCTCTCAACCTTCCTGACACAGCGTCAGATGAGAGTAACCCTTGAAGAAAAAAATCTCCCGAGAAGCCTCAGTAGATTCAGGAGTCTCTCAGGGAACAGGACTCGGACCGCTATTGTTTCTCTGTCACATCAATAGTACGACTCTTTGTAGATGACTGTCTCGTATACCGAGAATAAAAAAAAATACCAAGACCATCAATTATTACAGGATGACCTACACAATTTGGAACAATCGGCAAACAATTGGGGAAAGAAAATTAAAGGCCCCACTACCTTGTTCCGGAGCAAAAAATTTAATAATGTTTCCTAAAAATATTAGATAACCAAGAAAAAATCAATATCGATGCCGTAAAGAATAGGTTTCTTAAACATTGAAGTCTTTGCAGAGATATTCCTGCTTAATTTTGGTTATAAAAAGTTTGGTTTTCATTTCTCTGATTTGCCTGTTGGCACAAGAGTGATTAATCAACTTGTACCGCGCGAGGGCTTAATTAGGACGACGGTCGGGGGAAACATAAGAACGACCGCGCTGTTATGAAAAATTAACATTTTAATTTATGTAAATTAAATATGTTCAGAAGGTGAAGATAAAGTGTAGTATTAACGGTTAAGTTTGATAACATTTGTGCGGGACTCTATAAAAATTATCCATCTCGTTTTTACATTTCCATTTTAAAAATTAAAGCCGTTTCGGAAAGGTAGTGGGCTTTAACGCAAAAAAAAAAAAAAAAAAAAAAAAAGTGCTATATTATGAACATAAAAGGAAAAAGTCACAAATTCTACACCTTTAAAAGACATATCCTGGAGCAAGTAAGAAACCAATCCATGCATATGCCTATCTTGGTCTTACAGTTTCGGACGATTTGAAATGGGACACTCATATTACAAAAATTGCAAAAAAAAAGCTAGCTCAACATTAGGCTTTTAAAACGGAACCTGAAACACAGCCCAGCATATATTTCACTGGTGCGCTCCATTCTTGAGTAATAATGAGTTGCAATAATTTGGGATCCTTATATAAAAAAAGACATTGTCAAACTTAAAAGAATACAAAGACTAGCAGCCAGATTAATTTCCAACGGTTACAAAACCAGGTCACAAGAATGCCAGAGGATTTGAAACTACCATCACTTCAGATCAGACGTGAACAAGAGAGAGTGACCTTCCTGTATAAAGTGGTGGAGGGCCCGGGGGATGCTACCATCAATACCCCCATATGAGTACTTAACAAATCAACGACCAAAAACAAACATCAAAGCTTAGTATTACGATAATCACATCACCACAAATATTGTTGAAAAAAATGTCACCAGAAATTCAAAACCCCTCACGGTACCGACACTCAACTGTGAGTAATACAGGAATTCCTTCTTTGTGCGTACAGTCATTGACTGGAACCACTTAGAGGAGAGGTAGTATATGTGCCTCAACATTGGAGCCTTTTAAGCATGCCCTGTAAGACTCTCTCTCTACCGTTGTATTAAAATAAATGTTCAGCTTTATAATTGCTTTACGACATTATTACGTCATACTAAGTCGTTATTACGAACATAATATTTTTTTTTCAATGTGACCCTAACAGGCCATCCGGAGCGACCGAGGGCAGTGGCGTAAAAAGATGAAACGTAATGGGGGGACGGGGGGTGCAATGGTCCTCAATATTTTGTAAACCTCCCGAAGTCGTGAGATTTTGGATGTTTTGGGGTTCGGGAGTCTCCCCCGGGAAAAATATTACAATTTATTGTATTTAGAATGATTGAGATGAGTTTCACGATGTATTTTGACTGATTTTGCGAGCGCCGAAGACGCGAGATTTTGATGTTTGGGGGGTCCGGGGGTCTCCTTCGGAAAAAATATTAATAGTAAGAATTGCTGAAAGGAATTTTACAACATATTTTTATGATTTTAAAGCGTTCATAACACGGTAAGTTTTCGTTTTAAAGTTACCTGCATTTAGAAATGATAATTGTTAAATTCGTCATACCATTATGCAACCCTGCTCGATCTGAACATACCGGATTCACACCATCGGCATATTGTTGTGTAACTCAAAATGATAACGAATTTATTGTCTTGCTAAGACATATAAACAAATTCATCTTTTAAGAGACATTTTTTTTTGAAAAAGTATAATCCCTCGGTGGAAATTTTTAGTCTAATTTGTGTGTATTGAATTTTCATTATTAAAGGTTTGGACATTGTACTTGCTTGAACTTTTTTAAAATGAAGTACGGAAAATGTGTAGGAGGACTTTTTTCTTTCAAATGTACATTTTTAGAACATTTCACTCGGCGAAAATGGGGGGGGGGGGGGGGCCAAAAAGACATGTTTGCCCCCCCCCCCCGTCCTAGGACGGGGAGAGAGGCAATTGCCCCCACTGCCCCACCCCTGCTTCCCACGCCCCTGGATGAGAGATAACATCATATTATGTGTAATGCTCGATGTCGTTCAGGTTGCCTAACAGGATTCCGCACAATCTAGACCATATTTGATATTGCGCCCTAGTCTTGAACTGTAAAAGAAAGAAAAAACGGACCGTTTGACCGTCATTCCGTCGACGTCCGCCCTTCTGTTCGTTAGCAATTGCTGTTAGGCTGTTATTGCTATTTCTCAGAAAGTACTGAATGAATATGTCCCAAATTATATGCACATGGTTCCCTAGAACCCTAGTGACTAGCGACTAACCGGCAGCTATCATGGATTTAATAGCTCTGGGAAATGTTTATTGCCACTATTTCCCATAAAGCACTGATTGGTCAGAAAACAAAACAGTCGATAGGCGGCAATCCAAATACAACATGGCGAACAATGACCATATTGAATTTGACAACGGAAGTGTGTAGATATAATGTATAGTGTTTGTGAATATGTGTATACATATATATTTCATGAATATTTTTAAGAAAGGGGGATAGAAAAGAAAAAAGCAGGAGAAACATCCTTCTTTCCATTGACTGACAGATAATTCTATAATGGGTGCTATCTCGGATCTCTTGGTTATTTTCTTGAAATAATATAAAATGTATCTAAACATTCGCTTCTAGATAATAAGATTTAACTCACATGTACATATTATAAAACAGTTTCATCCTAAATTTACAAAATAATGCATTTCAAAAGCTTCTATGGTGTTCTATTGTTGTAAATATGTTTTTTAATGATAATCGACATCGGCTGTATTATACAATTTAGAGATAAGAAAATCAAGAGAATTCAATAAGATTCAGGTAGGTAAACAATCGACCGATTTATTTATGATATTTCTATATCATATCAGCAGATATACCAGCGATGTCTTTGAAGTCAACCATTGCTATTGATTTGCAGGATGTTTTCACACCCTCCTCGGCAATTTCTCCGGTATCTCCAATAACATCGGATTAATGCAGGATAAAGCTTTTTATCTGCAAAGTCACAAAAGAAACAACATTTTGCTGTCTTTTAATCACTGAACCAAACGTTGTTGTCAACTTAATTGTATAATGCTGTTTTCATCACTGTATTTTATATAGAGAACAAAAAAACGGGTCGGTGAATTGAGGGAGAAAATCGTTAGGTAATATCGAGAATAGGAAGTTCTTGTCAGCAGACGGTCAATAAATGGCGCAAAGCTAAAGGCTTGTCATCAGAAATCGTACGGAAATAAAAATACCAGGGTGTGATGTCACCCGATTTCATAGGAAAATCAAATGGTGTTCTGAGACTCCAAAGTAACGAAGTCGAATAGGCGAGGCGAGCTAATAATTATTGGTTGAGGAAATATTTATCATGGAGGCTCGTTTCCTTGTTGGCGTTATGATCCGTGTAGCAACGGTATATGGTGAGTCACATTAGCTTGTAATAAGATATAGATAAAATATCCACACAAATTGACTAAATTTTATAGATGATTAAAATAAAGGTTTTTTCTTTTAAATTGAAAGCGTTTTCGAGTTTGCTGAAACAAAATAAAAATTCAACCAGAGAATTTTGTTGAGATTAAAAAAAAAACGTTCATCGATAGCTTGCACTATTTATAAAAGTTCATATTTTAACCAGTGTTCAATAGTTTATATGCTATTCGAAATGACACGGAAATAATTTATTGCATGAAATAATTATCAAACTTCACATGTATTAATTAAGTCTAAAAACAACAGCTAAGTTCTCGTTTAGGTTGATTTTAGAATTATTATTTCTTATTCAAATTGCTTTTATAAAAAGGCTAAAAACGTACTTAATTTTTGTTATGAAACTAACGGACGCATAGCAAAAATCGCGAGCTCAGTCAAACTGATGGCACTTTAGTTAAATTTTTTACCTGGAAGGTAAAACTTATTGTGTTTTACAAATTTCGGTTTAAATTCTTTGTGCTGTCTTCTCGCTATCTGACAACCCAGAAAAACTAGAATCTTGAAACTTTGTTGTCAAGCTGGTAGCCCTAATCTTCATTATATCGACTTACTGATAACCGTTCAAATATATCACACTTTTAGCCATTTAACAATAAATATTGTCATAATAATGGAAACTACTTGTAAGTTTCATCAATAGATTATGGCTACTAGATACACTACATGACGTTTCAAGAGCTTTATGGCTACAATTCAGAGATTCATATCCTGAATACCAGAACATCTTACAACACCAATGGTTTCCTGTGCAATACTATGTAACAGTCATTTTGCTGCTTTGTCGCGTGGCGTAATGATATTCAACTGCTGCCGATAAATATAAATGTTTTTTTGCTGTTTCCCATGGCAAATACAGTAGTGTACCTATCTTCAAACTACGCTTCATACACACAAGATTGCAATTTGGAATTTGATTTGATGTTTTGCTCTTTTAGTCATGTGGTTCATCAATGAACATCATACAAATGAATAAATAGTTTACTCTGATTTCTTTCCGGGTCTTATTATTGTTCCAATTGATTTAGCTGTTTAGGCCTCCGTCTGAGCAAGTCAACAGCGTCGTTGAAGTAACAAAAGAAATCTGTCATTACAGCTGTACCCACTGTCCCCCAGACGTCCATCACTGAGTTCACATTTCTCAGTAACCCACTCTCTTGGAATGACGCCGTCATCGTCTGCGAAGCGAATGGCGGGAAGCTAGCAAACGTAGAAAACGAAGTCAAGGAAGCCTCAATGGTCAGCTCAGTCAATCACTTGATCAGCCGGAGCCTTTTGTAAGTAACTATCAGGGTGTTGATTTTCTGACCAGTGCTAAGGACTAAATACTTATACAGACTAGCTCTATAACCTACAAAAATTAAACCTGTAATAAGTTTGACAAAATATAAAAGGAAAGTTGAATCAAGAATCAGTTTCTATTCAGATACCGGTTACCTGGTACACTATGATTTCAGTTAAATCTGTTTTTATTGGACACAGCACTTATTGAACCTGATTCCACTTATGTCAATAATGATATACAGAAATCATGATTGACAAGCGGAACCTGTAAGGTACAGGTCGTTGTTCAAGCGGGATGATATTGGATTTCTTAATCTGTCATTAGAATGGGATGAATGTCATATGATGTGACAAGAACATCCGACACATATCACGAATTCGGCTATTCAAAGATTAAAGAATGTTTTGAAATATAAAATTACAAGGCTAGGCAATCAAATTCTTCCATGTCGTTTCTAGCCGATTGTGCTTTAAACGGTGCCAAGAAATACCACTGGAATCCCATATCAGTGTCGACCAGCCCAATTTCCGCTATCACCAGTGCAGAAACATGTCTGCGTTCGAAAGCATTAACATTGGAATCTAAGACCATGACACTTTTATATCATTCACATTCAATAATAGGCGCATTGCTATTATGTTCGAACATTATATTGCGTGTCTAGTAAATAGTTCAATAGCAACTGCGTTTTGCCCCATTGTCATGATATTCATTTTTACGCAACAATATACACTTTACTTACTGTCACCGCAATGATAAATTCGTGCATGAATAATATTTTCTTGTCATTAGCAGCCACGATTTGTGGTTGTCAAAGACCATTTCGACCTTTCATGGTTTGAAGAATCGTGCACCAGTTCATGATCTTGATTCGGTGTCCGGCCAAATTTCAATGTATTGAATGTCTTAAATAAAGCACAATTCACAGTTCAGAGGACAGGTATCAATTTTGATTCACCACCAAGGGTACATGTGGTCATACACATGGCACTCTTGACGTGAAAAAGAAATCAGGACTCTCATTTCAATGTTTTCTGGTGCATGACTTTACAGTTTCATCGCGAGGGGTTTACATTTTTTGTAGGAACACAAAGCTGCTATGGATAGGACTTCACAGAGACGATGACATCACTAGTGACTACGTTTGGAGTGACTGTGCTAACCTGACGTCATGGCAATCCTGGAATGAAACAAACATCCAAAACACCACTGACCACATGTGTGTCTCCCTAGACACGGACGTCAAATGGCATCCGACCAACTGTTCGGAACTCCTGCCAGCTTTGTGTGAATCCTACCGACCATGTAAGTTAATGATACATGCGTTTGACTAGGAACTTGTGGTATCTCACATGTTAGTTTAGAGACGTGACAGAATAGTTCATCTTTTTGTTTTCTTTATTTCACCTTATGCCTTAATCACCAATAGATGAAGGACTGTAAACTGAAAGTACACTGTAGGTCATTTTAGTATTTACCAGAAATCCAGATATTAACCATCTTTTATTTGCGTTAAGGTGATTTCAACACTTTTCATACTTATGTAGTATGGTATTACATTTGTTGTTACACAAACAAATCTCTGGTTGTTTCTCATTATCACAGGCGGGTGTGATATGGATACAGGGATAGCCTGTGCGGATATGAGCAAAACTCAGAGTACCATAGTGACAGTGTCCAGCGTTGGTACATGTCTGACGCAGTGTATGTACCACATTAACGGGGGAGACGAATGCTGGGCCATCACCTACCTCACTAACAACGGAACGTGCTTCCTCCATGAACGTCTCGCATATTCAAATATCTGTCTTCCGGACTCAGTATTCTACACAAAGAACTGCTTCACATGTAAGGTGCCATTCAGTTCAATAAAAACCATAGGCACTGATGACAGTGAATGGTCTTGAGTAAACAATAGGGCAGGAAAGACTTTTAGACTGAAAAAATTCCATCCTATATCAATGTCTTCAACATTTCTTTTGTTAGATTGTCAAAGTGAAGTTTACATACGATGTTAAATATGATTTGTATCTTAAGAATTATTTAGTATATTTTCTGTATATCTATATTTTTCAGTGACCTTCCCTGGTACCGACTTTGTGAATCCAGTAATTGTTCCTGACGTTTCCTCTGTGCCGAATAACAACTGTTCTGGTGATGTTAGTGTTGACGTCACACCCATTCCTTGTCAGTATGACTACGATACGCTGACGTCACCTATCTTAAGTGTTACAGTCCATACCACAAGTTCTGTGTCCGTCTCCTCAACCGCCAGTCCATCAACGGACAAGTGTGTCTGTTACAGGGAGAAGAACACCACTCTAGGAGACCGACTGGAGTGGCTGAAAGCTGAAACCCGTGTGGACAAGCGCACAACGTCGCAACACAAACGACGGAAGAGTAGTGCCACCGACTACAGACTGAGTGCGTGTGGCATCGGAGCTGCTGGCATCGTCATACTTATACTTGTTGTTGGTGGAATCATCCTGCTCGACTTCGGTAGACTCAGACTTGACTTCAGTAGAGGAGGCAAAAATGTGGCGTTCTGTGTGTCTAAAACCAAGCGCTACATCGAATCTCGGCAAAATGTCCAACAGTAACAGAACTTCAGATCTGGCATCAGGAAGAATCACAAATACTGTTCACGTTTCCTTAGGACGATCCAAGCGTATAAATTTTCTGCCGGGAAAATGTAATACGTGTAGTCGGGTGCAGGAACACATGTGTCATGTATGGTTGCTATGCTCGATTTATAAATGTTACTGAAATTTAGAGAAACTCAGTGAAATGGGTCAACTCTGTTGGAAACATTGTAGGAATGACAATTAAAATCAATGTAATTCGTCGGTGGTCGACAATAGTGTTGTGTATCAAAAGTGGGCGTCTGTCGACGGCATCATTTTATTGTCCTCAAAACAGTTTCAATGGTGTCTTTGAAAAAGTCACCTGATGTCGACGTTGGTCATTATAATGAAGCTTACGTGAAATACATCTATAATGATGATGATTGTATTAGGTGGTCCATGTATGTATTTGTGACAATGGCTTACGTCCAACATATACATAATTGAAATTAGGGATACTTTGGCGAAGTGTTTCATTCCTGCAACATGCTTCACTTGTAAGACTACTGTTAACCTTGAAAGTAATCAGGTATAGTCGTAATAAAGTGGGTGTTTTTGATATGGTATGTACAATCTAATTCAGCTATACATATATGTACGTTATCGTGAAATGACTCGGTGACAAAGAGTAAGCTGTAAGAAGGACGTCACTCTTGTAGGATGCTGTCAGATCTTCCACATGTTTGTAGCGGAGTAGGGTGAAGGGTCTGTTTCACATTTAGACTGTGATCGGTGGCATTGTTTGATAACTTTGGTTGTCGGTGCATTAGTGACGCCATTCGCTTAATGTTTTGTGAAACTTTTTGTGAAACGTTTTGTGATACGTTTCAATAAATGAGAAATTGACAAATTGCTCTTAGTATTTCAAGCTGTCTTCAAAAATTGAAGTTGCTTGATATGACGCCAAGGTAATCTTAACATTGTCTACACTATACTATTGATTTGGCGCTCACCACTTAATCTTTGAAAACCACATTTTGTGACAACAACCACATGTAATTCGTTATTGTCGTAAACCAATAAAAAGAAAAGACTCGCCTAAACTCGCCTATTGAAGATATGAAGCTTATGGAATCGCCCTGGTGGCGTCGGTGTTTGTGTTTGTCTTTTTAAGGCCCAACACATAGCCTGGATATAGGCAGTCATTTTAGGGTTAAAACATGGGACTTTGGAATTTCAAGGGGCTCAGTGGACAAAAATGTACTCGCTTGCTAAAATTCACTTATAAAAAGTTCTTGTTTGCAACCCCTTGCCAATACCCCACGTATTATAACTCTATCGAAACGCCATGGGTTGACTATATAATATAGTATATACTTACTTGAGTCTTACTTAGTTGATACTGAACGCATGCCTTTAGGCCTCTGTATTCAGATCCAGATCCTCAATGTATGTAAGTGTAATTATATTGTCACTTCCAGTTGGTATGTTGTGATTATTGTTTGTGTTGGTGATGAAGCTTCTGTCTTTGAGCTGCCAGCGTTTATCCAGCCTATTCATAACGAGTTCCATTAATTACCATATATATGATTTTGTAGTAAAAACACTAATTATCACGTAAATTTGCCTGAACACCAAAATATGGCAAAGACCGTAAATCTGCAAGACAAAAATCTTGATTTTTGGAAAATGCTTTATTCGATTGTCATAAGATTTTGCCAGTAAATCAATCAGAACAGTGATGATTTTCAGCAATAAAATTGAAATAGAATGTTTATTTTATTTCATTATCTTATTGAAAATTATGTAAACCCCATCCGTTTCCATTATAGAGAAATAAAAAAAACTAAAAAAAAACTGACCTATTCAAGTATTTGGTCAAAAAGAAACTTCCATTTCATATCATAAAGAAAGCTCCATTATGGTGGTAATATCCACAGGGACCTGGCACGAAAATTTTTAACCAACAGTATACATATATATATATATTATGATACTATAATATATATGTATGTATACTGTTAGTTAAAACAATCGTGTCATGTCCCAGTGGGAATATCTGTCAAAGTCACAGAATAGAAATTCACATTTTTGATATTGCAACGTAGGGACTTAGCCAATTTGGGATGATTTGGCTAGATCTAATATAATTGCTTCGTGCTTTCTCAACCAGTTAACTTTGTGTTTATAGCAAAGTTATTATGTAATTGAAAAAAAACTGCAATTCTGATACACCGTACCAGAGTTACGGAACGAAGGGAAATAGCTCTGGTAGATAAGAATGATGAGACATACATGTATATTAGAATACTATTTTTTCTCTATCATTCTATATCCACTTTCAAGTAATTTTCAGTTTTAGCTAGTAATGAGCGAAGTTTTGAAAATCTAGGTGGCATTTGAACACTTGCCAATTAGACTATTTTGCACCTAACAAAATGGATAGAATAGTTTTCTATAGATACATGTAAGACTGTTCAAAGGTAGACTATTTCCTAACAATTCAAATTACACGTGACACCGATGCTTATTAAAGTTTCCTAAAGTCAAGGCCATTTATTATTCTGAATTTTACCATCAGCATGCATGTCTGCTATGTCTAAAAAATATTGTATGAAAGGTAACACAAAACAATGTTATTTTATTTTGCAACCAGTGCAAAAAATGGCGCGTGTCTACAAATACAATTAACAAGACGTCGTCATATACAGGCTATACGTAAATTGTGTCATTGCTATGTACTTGTATATATATAAAGTATTTAAAAAAATAACAACAACAAAAAACTCATTTTCCATATTATATTATTATATGATGATGAATGTTTTCTTTATAAATTTATTCCTTGTGATACAACTGAACACGAATAAAAAGCCATGTGCATCATTCTGGACAAATGATAGAACAAAGTTTCATACAAAAAATCCCGCCAACACAGTGCCACATAACTGTAACTGATTTAGAGTTACTTCCCCTTCTTAGAACTGATGCAATATGGCGCCGGAAAGTGGTAACAGCTGATTCAGTATGCCAAGTTTCCGCGACTATTATTGCACAACTAGGAACGCAAACGAAGTAGTTAGTATACATATAGACACATCGATTCATATACGATAGATGTACATAGGCAAATATGGACGATCTGGTCGATTTGTTTGGAACTAGCTCAGCAGAAGAGCTACCTGCTTCACTACCGCCCGAGGTAAGTTTGTTTTGACATTTGTGACAGACCGTAGGCTATCAGTTCAATGACAAATTTACCCCTAGCTTCCTTTATACTTATGGTTTACTGTATCCTTATTTTTCTTATGTATGTATTTATTACCACAATGCTAGAGTCTGACTTATAGTATTTCTATTGTTACTCGGATTTTCACATATCAACAGACGGAAATTTGAACCCTGTCCAAAAGTATCGCGTCATCATTTGTTTGTAAACATTCATCTGCCAATGAACGATTGTGCTCTGGTACTCGTGCATTATAACATGTACACAATAGACCAAGTACTGTAGGCGTTATATCAATAGGTCGTAGTTAGTATTATAGCGTTACTATTAAATGTTCAAATGTTATTGCTTTGTTGGAATGTACATTGTATAGATTCTATACATGCTCAGATGTACTGAATAACATATCTTGTGTTGTCACTAACTTTTCCTTGTATTTAACGTGTTGTCGTTTGTTGTCGTTTGTTGTCGTTATTAAGTGGGACCGTGCTCAGCTATTGCAGTATTATTGATGTACAGGGCAATAAAAAAAAATGCAACACAGCATATATTGGCCTTTCAAATGTTCGAAGAAGATGGCCAACAACATTAATCTGTGTTCCTAGCATTGCATTATTTTATTTTCTCAAAAAAAGAAATATATAAATAAATATATATAAAAAATTTAATAAATAAATCAAACTCTGATAACTTTTGAGATTATGAATTTCTTTATTCACAGGTAGAGGAAGGAAACATTGAATATAAAGTAAGTATAGGTATGACTGTGACCTTAAATTAGTCAAATCCACTCATTTACAGTACTAGTGCTGTGCCTACCAAGTTTTGTCGTCTTAATTAGGCTAATTTATTGATGATCTATAAAATTACATTGTGTATCTTCATTTATGCTATATATATCCCCATTGTGATAATAAAACAATAGATGTGTCAATCTTATATGTAAATGTATATAGTAGATATGAAGTTTGTACTGTACTGGTTTAAATGGTATCAGGACATCTCGGCACTTGGAGACCTCGGCACTTGGGTTGGAGTCACTTTGGCACTTTTCCGAGGTCACCTCGGCACTTTTGTCAGATATCTCGGCACCTGTCGGTTTGACATTTTGTCAACAGTATACATAATTAGTATATAAAGTTTCACTTATAAGTCCTTGATGTATAAAATATCCCTTATGTATATGCTACTGTAGTTATACATGTTGACAGAATACGAACATAGATTGATTACAATTTGCAGCACTTGTTTATTTTGAGTTACACAAATATATGTAAATACATGTACAAGAATATTGAATAATTCTTAATTTTTTTTATTCTAAGCAACGTTGTTTCATAAACACATACGTACCGTAGTCTGGTACAAAAATAATGTAGTTAAGTTTTCTCTGTTCATAATTCACATTTTACGTTTATATCATATGAAGATCGTCAGTTGTCTCTCATATCATACAATAATTACGGCAATAAAATCTTTATAAACTAGCTGCCAGTGTTTAATGGTAAAAGATGCATGGAATGTGTTATGCTGTCGACAGACTTTTGAAGCGTGTAGTAACTAAAAAAATATTGTCTAAATCGCGATCCCGTAAGAGAATGCAAAATGCTTAAATTTCTTAATTTCAGCGTTTTTAAAATAAATAGAGTAGACTATTCATAACTGGAATCGCTATAAGATTATCATGCTTATACCAACAACAAGATTAAGGCGCAGTGTATTTGATACGGACACGTGCAATTTTATGTTATAAATCTTGATTGTCACCGGTTCGTTTTTTAACCAAATTACTCGTGATCGTAGAAAGATTATTAGCAGATTCCGTAATAATTGAATGTATAATTTTCCGTGGCCTTATATTCAAGAGATATTTATGTTACATGCATTTTTATCGCCAGCGGAACTTGATATTGACGTCAAAGTTCTGTTACACTGTATTTTGATCGTCTATTCACATATGAAAGGACACTTATATTACCGCAGAATTTATGGAAAATTCTTGAAAAACGAACCGTGAAATTCAATCGAAAAATAGTCAAAATGCATTAAATATTATATATAAGTAAAATATCAATAATATATTAAAACGTTTAAATGCTAATAAATTAGAAATAGTCTATGTTTGTTCCACAATTATTGTATCATGACTGAAATATAAATATAACAACTTTTCAACGACTTTAATCGGCCGTCACAGCTGTGTATCTGACACAAACAATTTCATAAAAGTGCGAACATTCCAAATGCCGAAAATAAAAGTGCCGAGATTACCAAGTGCCGAATATCAAAGTGCCGAGGTGACCAAGTGCCGAGGTCTCCAAGTGCCGAGACGTCTATGATTCGTTTAAATGTATGTAACATATTTTATTCTGAGTTATTATATGTACATGTATACACATACATATTGTTATAGTACACAATAAATCAGTTGGAAACACTAAGCAAGTCTGATGAAAAGCAAACACAGTAAACAGGAAGTTTGACTATAACAATCATGTAACTTGTTTATTGATCGATTAATCTGTGATAACATATACATATATGCTATAAGCTAACTTATATACATGTATCATCATCCAATGATGGGTAACAAAACTCATTTCAGTGCCTCTCAAAGCTAATTTAGTACATTTCCATTAATTGAACATGAAAGTCTATCAAAATTCTATAGAAAAAAAAGAAGAGTTTTTATGACTATGAATACATGGAAAAATATTCAAAATCATTGATCTTTTTCTGTCTCATCCATTAGTATCAGGGATTTTGATTCTTATAAAAAACATTATATTTTATAAAATTTAATTTATAAATGAATTTCTTGCATTGGGTTGTCAGAAAGTATAAAAAGATGGAAAAAGACTGGTTTCCAGACTATGTTCCGTGTAGCTTCCACAAGGGAGGTAACTGAGGTGGGAACCAGTCTAGGAAAATGATAGCTCCAATCTTGTGTTGTTAATGCATGATTCTATTTGTGTTTGTTCATAGTTGAAGCTTGTCAACCCATCAGACTTTAGATTAGAACACTTAGTTACTCAAATGAAATGGCGACTAGAGGAGGGACACGGGGAAGCTATTTACGAGATTGGAGTGGAGGACAATGGTATGTTGGTAGGATTAACAGATGTGGAACTGGAGGCTTCAGTACGCACCCTCAACAGGATGGCAGACAGGTACAGATAACAAGACTTCACTGATACAATGTCACTCTAATTAGATTTGTTGTAAAATAGTAAGATTTAATCTTCATATGCAAAATATTAAAATGTTCTATGTTTTTCTGAAGAGTGATTGTCATTAGTAAATGTAACACAAATTCCTCCTTCTTGATCAGTATACAAGTATACAAATGCATTTACCCAGTATACATTAGACAACTGGGACCATTGCTATGAAAAATGGTAGTGATCTGGTTTAATGTATATGTATTAGAGGCTATTTACAATGTATAGAGTTATAGTTGTGTGAAATGATTGTTATCCTGTGTACAGATTAGGAGCAACCACATCTGTGTTGAGGGAAAGACTAGTGGACAGTGATGAAGGTGCAGGGTGTCGGAAACGGGCATTAGAAATCCTTGTGAGAAAAGTCCCAGATGATCAGCAGGTAATGGATGGACATTTTGTTATTGGTGTAAAACTGTAGTTGAGCTAATTTTCTCTCACAGTTTTTTCAGAATATCCTTCTCCACTGTTATCAATCGTGTAGTGTTATCATAATTTCTTGTAATATGTATAACATGGCCTTTATTCATACCACATATGTTAAGGTACCATATATGCAGACAATGATATTTCAATACAGTGGTAATTTGTATTAGTTGTTTTAAGTTTCTGTTATGAAAATATCCTGACTCTATTTCAGTTCATCGACCTTCGACTGGCAGTCCTTGGGAATGTAGATGCAGGCAAGAGTACACTGTTAGGTGTGCTTACTCAGGGTGAACTGGACAATGGGCGGGGGAGAGCCAGACTCAACCTCTTCCAGCATCTACATGAGATACAGTCAGGGCGAACTTCTAGTATCAGTCATGAAATCCTTGGGTTTAATAACAAAGGGGAGGTAAGTCTGCTATACTTAGGTGATAATTGATTAATTATTGATGCTGTGCAATAGGATCTATTTATTATATGATAGTTGGGCATTTAACATGGTAGATAAAAATGATCTATTTTTATTTCAGATTGTCAATTACAGTGGTTCTCGAACTGTAGAAGAAATTTGTGAGAATTCCTCCAAGCTTATTACTCTGATTGACCTTGCTGGACATCACAAGTACCTGAAGACGACCATATTTGGACTGACTGGTCATGCCCCGGACTTTGCTATGTTGGTGGTCAGTGCTAACACAGGAATGGGTAAGTTTTAGATGTCTGTTCAAAAATATCAATACAGCTATCATTATAATACTGATGTCAGCAAATCTTTAAGGTTTACTTGTTTGTATAAGCCGGGGACATTTACTCTTACCTGATGTTAGTATGGTGTTAGTAATTTGCTTATTTCCTTGTTATTTGTTTTCTTATGAAATTCATGTCGGTTCTAGTAACAAATCTTCCGGTATATATTCAATACTTGGAATAGTGAGAGAATGCTTCTTTAGGGTAATGTTGTCTGCTTCTGTAGCTGGGACAACCAAGGAACACCTGGGGTATGCCCTGGCCCTGAATGTGCCCATCTTTGTTGTGATCAGTAAGATTGATATGTGTAGGAAGTATCTAATGGAGAGGACCGTATCTCAACTGGAAAAGATCTTAAAATCACCAGGATGTAAACGAGTTCCTCTACGCATCAAGACTGAGGATGATGCTATCACAGCAGCAACAAACTTTGATACTGACAGGTAAAACTTTTTGATAACATTAGTTTGTAAACTGGATGTTAGGGTAGGAGGGGTCATATTTTTAAATGAGAGAGGAAGTCTTCAAGGTTGATGAGACAAGCCCAATCATTTTCACAGCCAGACTTTCAAGCCAGTTGAGGAATCGAACTTGACCATTTTGGAGAATGCTGAGTGTGTTTTTATTGCATCACCTGAGTGCCCTCATGTTACATTGGCAACATGTCCATTAGTAACAGAAATAGCATTCACTGATTCACATGTTGTATTTACCACCTTTAAGAAATTCATTAGTAACCTACATGTTGATACACAAATAAGTAAATTATCTTCATGAAATCATGATCAAGTGTTTGATTGCTTTCTGTTTGCTATTTTTCAGAATAACCCCAATATTTTGTGTATCAAGTGTGACTGGGAAAAGCTTAGATCTGCTTACAACATTCTTAAATGTTCTTCCTTCCATGAAAAATGTTAAGGAACGAGAAAAACTAACTCAAGATCTCACAGAATTCCAGGTTAGTTTTCACTTGAATGAGTCAACAAACGTTATTCAATTATTTCTAACCTTGCTTGGTATTTTTAAACTTTTCGTGAAATTGTCTCCCTTGACACTGTCACATGTTGATTATCTACCCTGATTATGAAGGCTCTGGATTCTTTTTTTCTTGGCTTAGGAAAGGGGAGATAACTACATGCTGACTTTTAATTACCAATAGAAGTTGTTAGGGCTGCCGCGGTTCACCGGTATATTGGGGTATTGCAATACACCACCAAAAAATATTGTACCGCGATACAGTTTACCTGTACCGGTTTTTTACGATATATTTTCTTAGTATCATAATTTCATTAATTTGATATAATTAAAACGTCCTGTCATTAAAACAAAACCAGCAAGTTGTATTTGTTTTCCTTTCCGATAATATGAAGCCATGTGGGTATCCCTTTCGTTTTCATTCGATTCAGATGTCGGTCAAATGTTTGTAACTAACGTGTATAATGTTCAAATGATTCAAACATTTGCATGACGTTGAATATAAACAATATGACATTAGGCTAGTTTCTGAAATATTATCAAGCTGATTCGCTCCATCAATCAACAATACCGGAATATCTAATTCTCTAAACACATTTAAGGACCGGTGAATACATGGCTGCAGGGATTTTGCCAGCTTTTTCAGGCTTCATCGTCCGCCGCCATTTTCGATTTCCTACACGTGTCAAAACAACACTGCAAGCCGGTCAGCCCTTTGAAGTTTAATCACGATCGTAAGCTTATTTTGCCAGGACAATTGTACGTAAATTTGTTCATCATTTAGGTTCAAAAGTGTAAATATTTGCAGACACTATCATGTTTAGTTATTGCATTATTAGGTTACGATCGTCTGTAACAGTTAGCCTAGCGTTTTCACAAACAGACTCGTATTTTTTTAAAACAAGAACACATTTGAACATTTTTGTTACTCAACAACATGGTTCAAATCGATGTAAAACTACATAACATAGCACTGTATGTTTGTATAATGTAATGGGTGTTTTTATTATGGAATATATACAAAATAGACAACACATATGTTAAGGTCAAAATATTGCAATACATATCACAATACAGTTGTTGTGTATCGCAATATATCGTGGTACGCTTCTGCCGTATCGCGGCAGCCCTAGAAGTTGTATTGTCATGCATTCCACAGATCTGGTTTAACACCAGGTGAGGGAGGGTCTCTATTTTTTAATAACCCTCCATTCTCATTAAAAAAGATGTATAAAGATACATGTATAAGGAGGAGGAATGTGAATCACATCAAACTTAAAATAGGATTTGAACATTTCTTTACAACTCTTGGAGTTAAATGTGTGATCATTTGCTGTTTTTCAGATTGATACTCTATTTTCTGTGCCAGGCGTAGGCAGTGTAGTCGGAGGCACCATCCACAGGTAAAAGAGAAAACTATAGATAATGATATTACCATAAATATTTACTTTGTTTCTGAATGCTACCAGCAAGAGTGACTGTACATTTAAAGTGAACAGTCGGGCAAGGATGGCTAAAGTCGGTAAAAATGGTGTGAATGTATCCAGTATAATTTCTTATGAAATAGAAAAATAAAATTTCTCGTCAAAATCTGTCTGCGTACGAAGAAATTAATTTAAAGTATAGGAATCCTAAAATGTCCTCCCGGCTGACTATGTCCGTGGTTTCATTTCCACGCAGCCTCGCTTTCAATGCTTTCAACTTTTCGTTATTTCAATGGTCAGAACTGGGAAACGTAAGCAGAACTTGACTATCGTATTAATATGTGAGAACTTTTGGAAGGCCAATGAACGCATTTAGACTGGTTTTCTTTGCCCGACTATTCACTTTAATGATATAACATATTCACATGTAAGATAAACTTATAAACTCGCAAAAAATTGTCGTTCTGAACTTACGCAGAGGCCAGAATTACTTGTCTTAGATCTGGTTCAACACATTTCATTCTAAAGTAGCTAGCTGCCTGGCTACAAACTGATGTTTGCTGGATAAGCAGAAATTTCTGTTTATAATTTTCAGAATTTCATTAAATACAGAGTTAAGATTTTAGGAGACTCCCTGCATCCCCCATCGATCATGATGTCAGTCTTTCAATCACTTGTCCATGCCTATGAAAGCAACCATTAATTTTGAAAGAATGTTGAATATATCTGATCGACACGTCTTTTGTTTTAGGGGGTCCATTAAGGAGGGAGATTGTTTACAGTTGGGTCCATTTGAAGGGGGAGATTTCCGTCAAGCTTTAGTTAAAACTGTTCACAGAAACCGTCTGCCATGTCGCTTTATCCAAGCTGGACAAACAGCAACAGTAGCTCTGGCTAATGTGGAGCGGG
This sequence comes from Argopecten irradians, assembly GCF_041381155.1. Lineage (NCBI taxonomy): Eukaryota > Metazoa > Mollusca > Bivalvia > Pectinida > Pectinidae > Argopecten > Argopecten irradians. The sequence goes on from NC_091136.1 coordinate 54,689,958, forward strand.
ATCAGTTACGTAAGGTATGTGGAAATCTTATGGTGTACTTTTTACTACATTAGATATTTTATATATTTGTGATATTTTTAAGGCAATGATTGACCATGTAAATCTGTAGTTATGTTAACATACAATATTTAAAGGAAATGGTTGACCATGAAAATATGTAGTTTTGTTAATATACAATATTTAAAGGAAATGGTTGACCATGAAAATATGTAGTTTTGTTAATATACAATATTTAAAGGAAATGATTGACCATGTTTTATGGTTACTTTTAACTATGAATGTTTGTAATGGTTGACCATACACATCTGTAGGGTATGGTGCTAGTTAGTCCGGAGATGAGTATCAGCGCGTGTGAGGAGTTTGAGGCGGACATTTATCTTCTGTACCACTCCAAACAGATCACCACAGGGTTTGAGGCTACTATACATGTGGGCAGTGTGTGTCAAACCTGTAAGATCATCAGTATTAAAGGAAAGGTGAGTAATACAAAGGCTAAAACTATTGTCATTTAAATAATGCATTCATCTTATCAAAGAATTTAAGTCTGAAATGTGTAGGTCATATCAAGACAGTGTTGAATATATTTTCATGCCATAACATTGAAGAATAATCATCTGAACATTTGATCCCACCTTGCTGTCCGAGCAAACCTACCTGTATCTAATTGTACTGGAAATGTCAATGTAAGTGAATTGTTTTGAAGAATAGGGAGAGCAAGTTTAGGATTTGAATACCCAAGTGAACACTTGTTGGGAAACAATATGGTATTTATTTTAGGAGTAGATTAATAGAATCTCCTTTGGGATATGACGGGAGAATCTCAACCTTAGGGGTAAAATTCTTAAGTTTGTTGTCAACTTGTGTTTGACAACTGCCTGAATAATCTTATTTATAAGGTTGAGATCACCTGTCATGCCCAGAAGAGGTTGAATGATTCTTTTTCTCGTACTTTGTCCACCACATTGTGTCTCTGATAATGATGTTTGATCAATGCAGGCAATGATGACCTAACTGAATTATCATTGTCACCAATATTTGACATACCTACTGGTAATTACATTGTTGTTGTGATGTCATGCTACTATTACTGCGATACTGTTGCCTGGATCTCATCTTATTATGTCTAATACATCTATTGTGTCGCTGGAAATTTTGCTTTCTGTTGAACAATAAAACCGATGTTGTTATTTTACAGCAATCCATTAAAACCAATGAGAAAGCCTGTGTGAAATTTAGGTTGGTTAAGCAGCCTGAGTACATGAGAGTTGGATCGCGTCTGCTCTTCCGACAGGGCACCACCAAAGGTATGGGGGAAATAGTCAAGACTATACCATGGCGAAATGAGGAGGCCATGCGGTAAACAGGAACAAAAATGATACAGCAGTCTAAAATCAAATGTAGAGCAAAGTTAGTTTTCCTGATACAGATGTCTTTCTCTTGTTTAGTTTTTATGCATAAGGTGCAGTATCACTTGTATGATGGTCACAATTATTGGCATAAATTGACTTTACGTTGGATTTTGATGTACATACAAAATGTATACAATATGTTGTACTAATACCATTTTCAAAACACTTTATCCCGATTAGAAATTATTATGAATACCTTAACCTCATAAACACCACTTTAAGTAAATTATTTGCATGGAAGTAAAGTTTGTATAAGTTTGTTTTAGGAAGTTTAAACCATTCCTGTTGTTTTATCAGTTATTGTTATTGTTTATACATATTGTTATTGTTGTTGACATGTTTTAATTAGTTGATCTTTTATTGTCTGCTTCCACTGGATGTCCTGTGTGTAAATTTTTAGCTCTTGACAAATTATTCCTGTTTGTATCGAGTTTGTGAAGCATACAATGAACTAGGTTTTGAGGTAGCTATGTAAATTGTTCTTAAATACACCCAACACAAATATCTTTATAGTTATTTGTGTATTAGTTTCCTAGCAACAGAGGGGTTGTCAAAAGAATTCTAATCCACAGCTCATTAGTTATAAACTATAATAAAACTGGGTGAAATACACTAAGTAGTTAATGTAATATGTTGATGAGCTATGCTATGGAATGTGCCTCTCTCTCCAATGACCCCAGTTTGTTGTCTCTTTTTCACCTCTGGAACTGTAAAGGGATGTAATGAGTATGATTAACTTCAGTGTTTATTTACCTATGTCCAGTACTTGATATTTACTGTAAACAAACTTTCTTTCACGTCTTCTGAATTTCATGATTTGCATTTCAAAAGAACTTTGAGAAGATTAACATCCCACATTTAACAAATGGAAATGATGTACTGCTGTAAATACGAACTCACAGATAAACTTTTGTGAATTTACATGGATCATGAAATTCGTGAAAGAACAAAGAAAGTTGGTTTTCAATATTTAAAATCCATGTCCAAAATCATTATTTGTTTTCTGGATTTATCACAGATTCATTTATGCATGACAGTTTGAATTTTTACTAAATGTTTAGAAATTTTTCTTTTTATTAATTTTAATGCACCAGAGTGAAGCTTAACTTTTGATTGAAGATTTTTCACTCTTTTCTTAAGATCTTTATGGTACAATTTCGAAGTGCAGTGTATTTTGTACTTTAAATGGTGACAACTAGTTCTCAATTCATTTTGTCCATAGTTAGAAAACATGTGCAATAGTATGCGTGTAGATCATGAGCAAATTGGTACATAGCTTCTGTACTCTGTGTCCTAAAGCATTGTGGCTGTGATTTTGTATATAAAATGCTAAAAGTGTAAATAGTGTGTGTAGTTTTAAAACCTCAATTAATGTATTGTTGGCGTTTTGTTAATTTATTGAGCAAGAGGAATTTATGAATCTGAAATCTCTTGTGTTAAATTTGTTAAGGGACATTAGTTTTACATTCTCTTTCACATTTAATTGTATGTTAGTGATGTTGTGTTTACAGTTCATAGGGGCTGTATTGGAACTGTCTCAAAAGAGTTTGGGATTGGGGGAGGGGGAGAATGGGGATCATTGACAAGTAACCTTTGTCAGGTATGTGCCATACCATGACTGGTATAAATTCTTCATAATATGTAAACCGAATCGGACCCTGTTCATTGTTTAGATATTTTGTGTTTCCAGTTGTATCTGTACAATAAATGGCCATAAATACCCTGAAGGGTAGGATAAGGATTACCAGGTAAATCATTACAGTTCTCAATGTAGTATTATATTGTGCAAGAAGATTTTCAATATTATTGCTTTGGAGTGTTTTAAATGAATTTTTATAGTTATTTTGTAGTTTGCTGATGAATGTAATGCATTGATAACAAAACTATTAAATTGAAAACAAAGACATGCTGTTTTCATAGTTTCTTTTGAAGATTTTGTTCATAGTGTTGCCACATCACATCCTGCAATAACAGTTACCATAGAAACATGGAGGAACATTTGGTTGCTATGTTCTCATGGGTAGCTGGGTGAGTATTAGTTAGCCATTGGCTTACAGTTCTAGTTTATCAACTTTAATAAGGTTTAGGAATAACCACTATCTTTTTTCTAAACAAGTCCGAATTAGTTTAGTTTTCTTAACTTATTAGCAATATTAATTCAGAGAGAGAACAGCATACCATGTAATTTGGAGCAGATTTGATGACGGGACAAACGGATGGATGGACCGGCAACATCCATATTATCCAAACCAAACGAAAGGTCACACACTTCATCCTATCTTATAGTGATGGTGAATAGTGCTTTTACAGCAATCCATTAAAACCAATGAGAAAGCCTGTGTGAAATTTAGGTTGGTTAAGCAGCCTGAGTACATGAGAGTTGGATCGCGTCTGCTCTTCCGACAGGGCACCACCAAAGGTATGGGGGAAATAGTCAAGACTGAAATACCATGGCGAAATGAGGAGGCCATGCGGTAAACAGGAACAAAAATGATACAGCAGTCTAAAATCAAATGTAGAGCAAAGTTAGTTTTCCTGATACAGATGTCTTTCTCTTGTTTAGTTTTTATGCATAAGGTGCAGTATCACTTGTATGATGGTCACAATTATTGGCATAAATTGACTTTACATTGGATTTTGATGTACATACAAAATGTATACAATATGTTGTACTAATACCATTTTCAAAACACTTTATCCCGATTAGAAATTATTATGAATACCTTAACCTCATAAACACCACTTTAAGTAAATTATTTGCATGGAAGTAAAGTTTGTATAAGTTTGTTTTAGGAAGTTTAAACCATTCCTGTTGTTTTATCAGTTATTGTTATTGTTTATACATATTGTTATTGTTGTTGACATGTTTTAATTAGTTGATCTTTTATTGTCTGCTTCCACTGGATGTCCTATGTGTAAATTTTTAGCTCTTGACAAATTATTCCTGTTTGTATCGAGTTTGTGAAGCATACAATGAACTAGGTTTTGAGGTAGCTATGTAAATTGTTCTTAAATACACCCAACACAAATATCTTAATAGTTATTTGTGTATTAGTTTCCTAGCAACAGAGGGGTTGTCAAAAGAATTCTAATCCACAGCTCATTAGTTATAAACTATAATAAAACTGGGTGAAATACACTAAGTAGTTAATGTAATATGTTGATGAGCTATGCTATGGAATGTGCCTCTCTCTCCAATGACCCCAGTTTGTTGTCTCTTTTTCACCTCTGGAACTGTAAAGGGATGTAATGAGTATGATTAACTTCAGTGTTTATTTACCTATGTCCAGTACTTGATATTTACTGTAAACAAACTTTCTTTCAGTCTTCTGAATTTCATGATTTGCATTTCAAAACAACTTTGAGAAGATTAACATCCCACATTTAACAAATGGAAATGATGTACTGCTGTAAATACGAACTCACAGATAAACTTTTGTGAATTTACATGGATCATGAAATTCGTGAAAAAACAAAGAAAGTTGGTTTTCAATATTTAAAATCCATGTCCAAAATCATTATTTGTTTTCTGGATTTATCACAGATTCATTTATGCATGACAGTTTGAATTTTTACTAAATGTTTAGAAATTTTTCTTTTTATTAATTTTAATGCACCAGAGTGAAGCTTAACTTTTGATTGAAGATTTTTCACTCTTTTCTTAAGATCTTTATGGTACAATTTCGAAGTGCAGTGTATTTTGTACTTTAAATGGTGACAACTAGTTCTCAATTCATTTTGTCCATAGTTAGAAAACATGTGCAATAGTATGCGTGTAGATCATGAGCAAATTGGTACATAGCTTCTGTACTCTGTGTCCTAAAGCATTGTGGCTGTGATTTTGTATATAAAATGCTAAAAGTGTAAATAGTGTGTGTAGTTTTAAAACCTCAATTGATGTATTGTTGGCGTTTTGTTAATTTATTGAGCAAGAGGAATTTATGAATCTGAAATCTCTTGTGTTAAATTTGTTAAGGGACATTAGTTTTACATTCTCTTTCACATTTAATTGTATGTTAGTGATGTTGTGTTTACAGTTCATAGGGGCTGTATTGGAACTGTCTCAAAAGAGTTTGGGATTGGGGGAGGGGGAGAATGGGGGATCATTGACAAGTAACCTTTGTCAGGTATGTGCCATACCATGACTGGTATAAATTCTTCATAATATGTAAACCGAATCGGACCCTGTTCATTGTTTAGATATTTTGTGTTTCCAGTTGTATCTGTACAATAAATGGCCATCAATACCCTGAAGGGTAGGATAAGGATTACCAGGTAAATCATTACAGTTCTCAATGTAGTATTATATTGTGCAAGAAGATTTTCAATATTATTGCTTTGGAGTGTTTTAAATGAATTTTTATAGTTATTTTGTAGTTTGCTGATGAATGTAATGCATTGATAACAAAACTATTAAATTGAAAACAAAGACATGCTGTTTTCATAGTTTCTTTTGAAGATTTTGTTCATAGTGTTGCCACATCACATCCTGCAATAACAGTTACCATAGAAACATGGAGGAACATTTGGTTGCTATGTTCTCATGGGTAGCTGGGTGAGTATTAGTTAGCCATTGGCTTACAGTTCTAGTTTATCAACTTTAATAAGGTTTAGGAATAACCACTATCTTTTTTCTAAACAAGTCCGAATTAGTTTAGTTTTCTTAACTTATTAGCAATATTAATTCAGAGAGAGAACAGCATACCATGTAATTTGGAGCAGATTTGATGACGGGACAAACGGATGGATGGACTGACAACATCCATATTATTATGGACATAGATCCAAACCAAACGAAAGTCACACTTCATCCTATCTTATAGTGACGGTGAATAGTGCTGGTCTTCCGGTATATTCACTCTAGCTATATAAGTGAAAGCAACATGTTCTCATCATACAAAATTAACTATACATTCACAATCAAAGGCAAACAAAGTTATATTACAGACATTGTTTATTTAATAGCAGTGTTAGAATATTTTGTTTTGCTTTTATTACTAAGCACTTAATATACCACTTACATACCTATAATACACATACTACAGATCATTCATTCTTTATTTCCAGATTCAGTCCTCTAAGCTTTCACATCATAAACACACTCAATAAGATGCGTATACTGTACCAGAATATATCATCTCTTGCTACTAAACTACTTCAGCTTTGTGCAGTTGAACACGGAGGTATACAGTATACATGCTGTACTTGGTTATGGTAAACATTATATATATGTATATATATATACTTCAGTACCATTTGTAATGTTCTCTGATTCCTGTAAGTTATTCGAGTTGAAATATAATCCAAGCATGTGCACCAAGTGTGAATGATACAGCAAATTTATGTAAGTCAAGGCTATGAATGGAGCTAGAAACATGAAGGGCATATCTGAGGGGTTCTGATCTGCTGGATATTGGTGTCACAAGAAAATCTTTCTGCCAGCAACACCAATGCCAAGTAAATCAGATAGCCAGAGCTCTATACTTTCAGGTAAAGAGTTTATATACCTTCATAACTGTAACATATTTTACATAACTGTTGAAATACATTAACATGGATATAGCAAATCACTTGAGACAATAATTCATTATACACACACATGTGCATACAAGTGATAAGGCCTCTGTTTGATAACGAAAAATGCTGTTATATCAATAAATTTACATTGAATGACTATCTGATTTAGATCTACCAAAGAATATAAAGATTTACCAAACCACTAGAACTTTTGAACAAGTATATTAATATCTTGTAGCAGTATTACCAGGTCAATGTACAAAATATAGTTATACATCCCATTACTGTAAACTTTGTAAAGTATACCAATCACAACATATATAGACCAGGCAAACTTTGGTGTAAGAAAGCAAAAATGGAGTCTAACATACAAGATAATATGTACTACTACCAATAATGCTAGATGGTTACACAAAGGCACATACTACAGCAGCAAACACTGAATAGTGTAAAATTGGATGTCAAAAGATATCAGTATAAATAACATTTGCAAATAGCTATGGAATGCTAAGATTTTCTGGAATACATTAATATAAAGATGTCTTTTTTTTAAAGGACGGAATGTATGGAATAAATTAAAATATGTTATAAAAAATTATTTGGTAGACAATACCTAACATTTTTTTTTATAATTCTTAAAACCATTTTTATTGACTATGAAGAATGCTGACATACCATACCCCATACCAGATGGTAAAACTTTAAACAGTATGCATGTCCCAGAAGTGGTTTTTTTCTTCCAATCACAAACTGCAGGGCATGAAAGATGACCAGCTGATCCCACACTACAGTCTCAATATCAACTGTTTCAGACTTATTTACTGACAAATACTGGAACAGTCAGGACCGGCAAAACAGTCAGGACTGGCAAATACTGGAACAGTAATGAAACAGTCAGGACTGACAAATACTGTAACACAAATACCGGAACAGTAATGGAACAGTCAGGACTGGCAAATACTGGAACAGTCAGGACTGGCAAATACTGGAACAGTCAGGACTGGCAAATACTGGAACAGTGATGGAACAGTCAAGACTGGCAAATACTGTAACAGTCAGGACTGGCAAATACTGGAACAGTCAGGACTGACAAATACTCTAACAGTCAGGACTGGCAAATACTGGAACAGTCAGGACTGACAAATACTCGAACAGTCATGGAACAGTCAGGACTGGCAAATACTTGAACAGTAATGGAACAGTCAGGACTGGCAAATACTGGAACAGTAATGGAATAGTCAGATTCTGGCGGAAGTCTACCGCTTTTGAGACTGATAATCCGCCTACCGCTTTAATATCCAAATATTCCGATTTCTGCAAAACATCGTCTTCAATTTTTTTTCTTTCGATTTCTGAATTTTTTTATAGTCGGTTGGGGCTGCCATGGTGGCTTCAAAATGCATACCAGACTGAGTAGGGGAACTGGTTTCATACTATTAAGTAAACAAAGGAGGTGTGAACACTCCCTGACCAACACCCACTGGTGCTAATTAGCAGCCTGGGGCTAGTTCCACCTTGGCTTGGTGTCCGAGTGTAACAATGTGTATTACGTAGGCCTACCGTAAGGAAACAATCATCTGGCCTTTCAATAAATTTTGTGCTTAAAACTAGTTAGCATCATTTCAAAAACAAAAACTACTTATAATGAAATGATTTACTCACGTTTTTAATGTAAAATAGGCATACAGTGTCTGCTGAAAGTCATAAACTTTGCAATCGTAATGGCCGCCATTTTGGAATGGGGTGATTCTAATAAAGGAGCCGGATTTTGGTATATTTTTTTCAGGATATCACTAAAAAAAATTTTTTTTTTTTTCAGGGTGATTATTTCTCTAGAATATTGGTGTAAATTTTAGAAACAAATATTTGTAGTTTTTCTTGCATAAATCAAAAGAAAATGACTCCAGTATGTATTAAAAAAAAAAAAAAAAGTGAAAAAAAACCAAGCAAATAGCCAAAATGTATAATAAAAAAAATGTGATAAATAGCATTGAAATAGAAGTATACAATGTATTTATTGGCATTTTTCATCTTCTAAATGTAATTTAAGCCTTAATTAACATTTAAAAAATACAAAATGAGCCACCAATGCAAGGCCTATGGTGATAGATAAAGTTAAATTATAATTTAACAAAATATGTTTTTGTAATTATTTTGCATATTATGTAATGGATAATTTCCGAAAACCTGTCCATTATTAGAGAGAATGGATAGTACCGAGCCCGCAGGGCGAGGTACAATCCATTCTCTCTAATAGTGGACAGTTTGAGGAATTTATCCTACTTAAAACCCATCATACCACTACTCACTGCCTTGCGTACCCTGTTTGAGAAATGGGACATCCCATTTCAGGAATTGCACAGGTGTTCACTCACCTGTGACAAATAATGGACTAACAATGTTGAGATGCATGCACAGTCATTTAGTTTTACACCTTTGGAGGTACAACAGTGTTTTTGAACATGCCGGATAGTGATATTTTCCTTACTCGGCCATCATTTACATGTAGGGATGTACGCAGCTGTGATTCAGATTGTTTGCCTGTTTGAAGTGACCTATTTATTCGCACAAGGACAGGTGCATTGTCTAACTTTACATCAAATACATACAAGCAAGGTGAGTTTTCGCTACAATTTAAACATAACTGTTTTTCCTAAAAAAAATCTACCATACGCATGTTATAGATATGATAAAAAAAAACCCATATCTGATTGCTATGATAGCATTGCACTGGAATACAATGAAACCTGTCTAATCCGACACCACGTGGGTGTTTGGTCAGATTATTCAGGGTGTAGGAAAGTCAGATACTGTTGTATACTATTGTTGCTATTCAGTATTGTTGAATACGGAACAGTTACAGATAGGATAGGGAAAGCAGGTGTCAGATTAGACAGGTTTCGCTCTTAAAGTATATTATGTTTAACCATAATCATCAGATTATATGTTATAAGGGTTGTGAGATATCTGATCTAAAAGACTGCATATTATCCCACCTCAGTCAAGAATCTAGAGTTCCTATTCCTCGTCAATTACAAGTTTTAAAAAGATGTAACAAATAATAATGCAAGAATCTAATTATGTTTTTTTTTTATTTTCAGAACAGTAACAGCTAGGAAGGGGAAGTAATAATTTCGATGGAGGAGTGAACTTAAATGTAAAATTTTGGATAGTCAAATAAACATGTTTAGTTTTCCATACAGCAGCGTTTTTTTTTCCTTTGTTCAAAATAGACTGTCCATTATTTTGGAGAATAATGGACAGGGGCCCTATAATAATGGACAGTGAGTTACATAATGGACTCCTAGGTGTCCATTATGTAATATAATGGTCATATACAACAAAGGAAACTTTACTAGCTGGGTTTTAATGATATTTATATATCTCTGATGCGTCGCGAAAAATGCCGCTATAATGCTACCGCTTTTGATTCAAAAATCTACCTCTTTTTGCTCACCAAAGGTTAACATGTCTGGGAACAGTAATGGAATAGTCAGGACTGGCAAATACTGGAACAGTAATGAAACAGTCAGGACTGACAAATACTGGAACAGTAATGGAACAGTCAGGACTGGCAAATACTGGAACAGTAATTGAACAGTCAGGACTGGCAAATACTGGAACAGTATCAGGATGATTCGCCTCATGAATACAAGAAAATGGTGTGTATGGACAGGAGGAGTTACAATAGAGAGCAGCCACACATCACTGAGGTTAGTGTCATCTGTTTCCATTGGCTGAAACACAAATAAAGAACCATTCATAGACTTTTAAATCAAAAGACATCTAATGAAAATTTAGTTTAAGATAAAAACACTTTATAATACCAAGAAAGTACAATTCAAAATGCTTCATAACCAAATTAGGCACAGCTTACCCTGTTTTAGTATGTTCTGGCGAGCTTTGACAAAGGCCATAATATCAGCATCAGCTTTAGAATCCCCTGTTAGTGGTATCCCCGCCTTCGGTTCATTCCCCGCCGACCTGGGTAGGATAAAGTGATTAATTAGAGAAATCCAGTTCAAAAGGGGAAACGCATTCTACATTCATTGATTTGTCTAAAGGCCAAGACATTTCAAAATGCATTGTGTATATTTGGAATTGCACTAATTTATGCATAGGTGTAAACAATGATTAACTAGATTTATTACCTAAAAATAGGTCAACCCCGATAAAATTGTCATCGACATGCATGCTATGTTTCATCAAAATATTGCAATAATTTTCAAAGAATTTCTAATTTTGATGAGTGAGTGGGTGGATTAATATATAATCAAAATGCCATAAATTCCTTTTCCAGCTAACACTTCACAACATCATCATGACTTCTAGTCACACTGTACATGTGCTGTAGGTTTAGTTACCTGGGAAGCCTATATCCGTTCTTTTCCACTGGAGGTTGAGGTTGGGATGGTGGTTGTGAATAGAAGCTAGAGAGCTGAGTAGCGACTTTCTGTCTGTGATGGCCGACCTGTGGAGGTTGGGAGTGAGAGGCAGGATGGTAGGACTGTTGAGGTAACGAGTGGGCAGCGGACTGGTATAAACTAGAGGCAGAGGAAGACTGGGACAGGGTAGAGTTGCCAGGGGATACTAGGTCCGGGGGCGGGGCCTTCCTAGACTGTTTAGGGGTCGGTGTCCTCCATGCTGACTTCATGCTGCCACCTGCAGACTGAGCGTTCTACAACACAGTAAAGAATGTGATGAATCTGGCTTAAGAACATGAAGCTGTCTTGTTGTTTGTCTAGAATGAGCTAAAAGTTTGACTTTAATTTACAAATCATGGATTATATGAAAATTTGCCTTAAGTCTTAAAACTATTTTATGATAAAGTTTCTGATGGCTTTCTTCGCCTACAAGCTGTAACTTGGTTTTTTATGATATCATAGCATCCTCCACAAAGCCCTTTTGATAATTAACACTTGCTACCTTATCAGCAATACTGCCACCTTTAGCCATGACATCTAAGATGCCGTCCTTATATGACCCTGGCTGTTAATAGGACTTAAATTAATCAAACAAACAAACATCTAAGATGCCGTCCTTATATGACCCTAATAGGACTTAAATTACTCAAACAAACAAACAAACTTCTAAGATGCCGTCCTTATATGACCCTGGCTGTTAATAGGACTTAAACTAATCAAACAAACAAACATCTAAGATGCCGTCCTTATATGACCCTGGCTGTTAATAAGACTTAAATTAATCAAACAAACAAACATCTAAGATGCCGTCCTTATATGACCCTGGCTGTTAATAGGACTTAAATTAATCAAACAAACAAACATCTAAGATGCCGTCCTTATATGACCCTGGCTGTTAATAGGACTTAAATTAATCAAACAAACAAACATCTAAGATGCCGTCCTTATATGACCCTGGCTGTTAATAAGACTTAAATTAATCAAACAAACAAACATCTAAGATGCCGTCCTTATATGACCCTGGCTGTTAATAAGACTTAAATTAATCAAACAAACAAACATCTAAGATGCCGTCCTTATATGACCCTGGCTGTTAATAAGACTTAAATTAATCAAACAAAACAAACATCTAAGATGCCGTCCTTAATGACCCTAATAAGACTTAATAATCAAAACAAACAAACATCTAAGATGCCGTCCTTATATGACCCTAATAAGACTTAAATTAATCAAATAAACAAACATCTAAGATGCCGTCCTTATATGACCTGGCTGTTAATAAGACTTAAATTAATCAAACAAACAAACATCTAAGATGCCGTCCTTATATGACCTGGCTGTTAATAAGACCTAAATTAATCAAACAAACAAACATCTAAGATGCCGTCCTTATATGACCCTGGCTGTTAATAAGACTTAAATTAATCAAACAAACAAACATCTAAGATGCCGTCCTTATATGACCTGGCTGTTAATAAGACCTAAATTAATCAAACAAACAAACATCTAAGATGCTGTCCTTATATGACCCTGGCTGTTAATAAGACTTCAATTAATCAAACAAACAAACATCTAAGATGAATAGACTATCTTATATCTTTTATGATATTTGCACCTTTTGCAAATGCCACTTATCAAATAAAATAAATTATTCATTCAATAAATTCAATTCAATCTAAAACTTTAAACTTAGAGGCAGAAGAACTTGTTTTGTCTCAAAAGTTTACAACTGTTTACCTGCGATACGAGAGCTTGCTCCGCCCACCACATCTCAAAGTCCTTCATCAGCTTTACTTTGGATTTCTCTAGTAAGTGTTGTAGGTGTTCTATCTCAGTTTTTAGTGTCTTCAACCGATTAAAAGACTGTTTATAGCTGAAACAATGTACACAAGTACAAAAATGTTTGTCATTCTATTCATGTGATTGCTTATGAGTTTATAAAGAGAGATCTGGCTACTCTGAAGATTAAACTGAAGATTCATCAGATAATGATAACTCTTACTAGACACTGCATTTACACTGAAAATGAATTCATACGACACCATGACAATATTGAAATCTAAGGAATACACTGTCATCTATACATTGTATGACAGCATTCAAAAGTTAAATTTCCAGGTTTGAGAATTGTATCCCTACCTGTCCTTTTCCTCCTCCATATCGGCCCTCAGCTCCTGTTCCTCCTCGTCTGGTTCTGGGTTGTTTGGATCAACCAAGCCTACACAGACCAAAACAAACAAACAAACTGTTAGATTCAGCTCTACATAGGTGAGCTCCAAACACTTTCCAATATTTATTCCCTTTTTACTTAAATAACATGAATTACAGTTTGCTTTAATGAACAGCAAATTTACAATGTTAAATTATCCCCTGCAGGATTCTGTGACTATTGATCTCACAAACAAAACTTTGAACATTTTCTGTCTGTAGAAAAGAGTTAATTGGCTCTGAAATAATCAATGTCCAATAACAACATGCAGTAATAAAATGTTTACCTTGCATAGCCAGCTGCATCCTGTGTTGTTCTATCTGGCCTTTTAAATGATCTACCAAAGAAGGATAAAGGTTACAGAAAACATCTCAATGAAAACAGCTTAACTGCATGTACTGTAATCAGTTTATGATTGTTAACAGTCATGCTTTAAAACATATTACATACCAGGTATGTATACCAAACACAGATTTCATTTTTATCAAGTGTAACCTCTTTCACATATGGATACAACCATACTATACTCTAATCCACATAGGATAAGAGTACATCTACATACATTTTTATCCCCTGTTTTTACTGAAAAGGGTGATACACCGAAATGGGGGATATATTTGGGTCTGTCCGTCTGTCTGCAAAAACTTGGTAACATGGTTAAATTTCTCGGGGCCTTGGCCAAGTTCGATCGGCACTTTCATAGGACACTATTTGGTGGGCCTTTGATTAACAAGAAACAGCATTTTCAGCTGTTTCCGTTTAATAACTCTTGCAAATATTACCATATTTTCTCGAAAATTGGCTAAATGTCTCAAATGTCTTAGCCAAGATCGATCAAGACTTTGTTTGGACCCTATTCGACTGAGTTATGGGCCTTTGATTAAAGAAAGCCGGGAAAATAAATTCCATAATTTACTTGTTCACTTTAACTTAAGACTTACTTATTTTTTTGCGTGTTTTGTTGACTTTTTCTCCTAAACTTTTAGCCTCTGCGTAATGTTGTTTTAGATGAACCTTATTCTGCTCTATCGTCTCTTTCTGTGGGTAATCTCGCCGGAATATCTCAAACGCTTCCTGTCTTCCTTTAGACATATCTCCCACTGGAAAACATAATGCAATGTGTAATGTACCAAAAAAAATATGTTGTAATGCTTGAAGTTTTACATAGAAAAATAAATTAGATCATTACTATTAAGTCACTTTTTTAGTAACTTAACAGTAGTTTGAACCTGTCTTACTAAGTTACTTTGAAACTTAATTAAGCAATCCACCCATTTTTTACTTCTTTAGTAAGTAACACTCACATATTTTATGTTTAGCCTGTTCCTCCCGGCGGCGAGAACTATTTGGCCTGCTGCGTGACCCTGTGGACTCACGACTCATTGCCACATTGTTGTAGCTGGGTGCATCGTCTGCTGCGGATGAGGTTCTCACTGCAAACTTGCCCATATTGGTCAGTTCCGATTCTGCATTGGATGCACGCTTTTTCTCTTTCTTTAACATATTAACAAGAATGTCTTTTGACTGGTCAAGGAAACTTGATTTAAATTAAATTCAGTTAGTGCAAATAAGACCACACAGTCTGGATATTTTCATTGATCCATTATAACCCAGGCTAGTTAATAGAAAAGAAAATTACAATGGTGGCCAATGTAAAGTCAACATTTCACTCTGAGCTAACAAACATGTATGGTCTACACCGTGTAATTATAAAATTGATGCTAAGCTTTCGATAGAAATGGGAAAATTCCAAATTATGCCTTTTTAAGTGAATTTTGAAGGAAACATTAGTAAACTAAGTATTTGATGACCAAGGATACTGATTTCATTGTCTCTCTGCTGCACGAGGTCCTTCAGCTTACTGTTCTCAGCATCACTGTATGGCCCAGTGTCAGGAGGCGGGGCCTCAGGGTGAGGAGACCGAATCACCTCAGTTACTGCCGGTTTCTCCAAAACATGTTTCTGTCAAAACAAACAATGACACATATACTAGTGTTCTGTTATCAATGGTCTCTTCCTAAAACTTGCTTCTATCAAAACAACTCATAGTCATATATCACAACACTTCTGTAAACCTGTATGTCAAATTCAAGTTAAAGTAATACCTTAGTCATCTAAGTTTTTATTTCATCTGCAGAAGTCTGAATCAGTGAAGACACAGTTTAATTATGATGAAAAGGTTACCTTAAGGATACGGAAGCAGGTCTGGATCTTCCTCATGTCTGCCCCTATACTGAGAATGCCGTCTGGATCTGTGTCCTCCAGGTACTGCTCCACCGCCTCCTGACACCTACAGTAGACAAATATGGTAAGCACCGCCATACTTCACAATGACAGCAAACCTTAAAGGTTTCAGTCATAAAATCAAATACAAAACCTTGAAATATGAATTCATATGTACCTCTTTTATCACTACATCACTAAAACATAGTAAACAAACGATCAATACAAAGTACATTATATACATAAATCTTGCAGCTGCACTACAATTTCTTTCATTTGGTATTTATTTGCATGTACATGTACTAGTTAATCATATTGCAGCTGTACTTTTTTGCTCTTTATTTTTGTATACAACTACAGTTGTTGGTACCTCTGTAGATCCTCATCTGTGAGATCATCAGTCCGTTGCTCTCCTGTTGCCATGGCAAGTTCCTCCTTCAGCTGCTGAATCTCACGTTTAAGTTTCTGAATCATTAGCTTTGGATCAAGCTCTTCGTTGACCATAACATCATTCTTTATCATGGCAACTCTTTGAGCAAATCGGCAAGTGGATATGGATTCCTGGAACCGAATGACAATAAGTTAAAAAAAATTCAATGAAAAAATATCAAATAAATTGTTCATAATAGAAGGAACACAAATTCAACAACATATGTTTCAGATTTCCATCTTGTGTGTAAATCCATACTTACATCTAGGTTACGTTTCTCTATAGAACATGTAGCTATCATCGTGGTCATACAATTTCCTCCCAGACTGTCTCGGAGCACAGATGTCATCATGGAGTTTCTGTAAGGAATGTGCTGTCTGCTCTTATCAGACAAGGCTATGATCACCTAGAAAAAATCATGAAACCAGACCATTATAGCAAAGCAATCCCATGCATATTTCTTCACAAAAATTCAGATTTCATTATAAGATGCAGAACAAAATTTCATCAATAAAACAATATCAATGTACACTGATAGAGTTAGCTTACTTAAACAAAGACAAAGAAGGCTTGCTTATGAAATTAAATATATCAATGATTAAATATTTCATTTGGGAAGGGTGTATTTGTTTCTATAAATCTCACATGTTCTAGGCAAAGGAGGGTAATTATATCCCCTTCTAGATCAAGTAAGGTAAAACATCTCACCTGCTCCAGGAAGTGTAGAGATAGATTGATATATTTGGCCTCAGTCAGAAGTGTTCCACCAACTCCACTCTTACCAACTCTCTCAGACCTGGGGTAAAAAAACAATTCAATGGTCAACATCAGCTATCATTGATCTGTTGGAAACATATTTTACATTAATTCAGTCTGCATAAAATTTCTATAGAGACAGAGTATAATGAATCTATTTATCCAATTACCCGGTAATTGATTTTCAAAAATGCAAAAAAAGAATTTAAGTGAACATTAACTATGCGTGAATTAAAAATAATGAATAAATATTAAGTGTATACAAAAGAGGTTCTTTTAATCCTGACAGAGTAATGGATCTTACCCAGCCAGATCCACCAGATGGAGTTTTGCTCTGCGGATCGTCGCTGAGCCAGTTTCCCTCGATGTCACATGGATGGTGAAGATACAGTGTGATCGTGTGGATGCTTGATTCATAGGTGTCTAGTAATCAAAATTTTCAGTCTTAGCATCATTGGAATTTTTATTCTCTAACAAGAGGCCCATGGGCCTTAACGGTCAGCTGAGTTTGAATATATAAAGAAACAAATAATGAAACAAATAAAAAACAAATAAACACTATATACTGCGCCTTGAATTTGGTCAGTGATATTTTATAAATTTGACTTTTTAGTCTATGAAGAGTATTTGCTTCCATTAAACCTTTGAACTTAGAAGAAGAATTTTTTGAAATTTTAGTCATTTTGACCCTATTTGGTTCCACCCTTCTGGTCCCCCAGGGGGTCATCGAGGACCGATATGGATGTTAAAATACTATATCTCAGGCTAATAATTCTAATCAAGTTTGACTCATTTCCTCTGAAAATTGAGCAAATAATGATCATAAATGTGTTTTTCCTAACTAAAGTAAACTTGACCCCCTCCCCAGGGGAAAGTGAGACCCCAGGGTCATAACATTAACAATTTTTTGAAACGCCTTAAAACCTTTCGATCTATAAAGAGTATTTGATTCTACCATTTCCAGAATTTTTGAAGAAGTTTTATGAAGTTTTAGCCTATTTGACCTTTTTTGGCCCAGCCCCTCTGCCCCTAGGGGGTCAGCTACGACCAATATGGATATGATGTTAAAATGCTATCTCAGGGTAATAATTCTAACCAAGTTTGACTCATTTCCAATGAAAATTGAGCAAAACATTTTCATAAATGTGTTTTCCCTATATATAATATAGTAAACTTGACCGCCTCCCCAGGGTAAAACATGAGACCCCAGGATCATACAATTCACAATATTTGTAAAGAACCTTAAGACCTTTCTATCTATCAAAAGTATTTGATTCTACCAGTTCCAGAATTTCAGAAGAAGATTTTTGAAGTTTTAGCCTATTTGACCCCTTTTGACCCTGCCCCTAAGGCCCCTGGGGGTCAGTCATAGAAAATTTGTTAATAGGATTTAATGACCATCTCATACTGATAATTCTGACAACATTTGACTCATTTCCTATTACAAATGACCATATAATGCTCAAAAATGTGTTTTCCCTATATAAACAATTGTAAACTTAACCCACTCCCCAGGTAGAAACCAGAGACCCCAGGGTCATATAATTCACAATTTTTGTAAAGGACCTTAAGACCTTTCTATCTATGAAGAGTATTTGATTCTACCACATCTTTGAGTAGAGAAGAAGATTTTTGAAATTTTAGTAAATTTTACCCCTTTTGGCCCCTCCCATAGCCCCATGGGGGTGGGGACCATCTAATTCACAATTTTGATTGGCCTTATGCCTTAGAAGGTTTGTGCAAAATTTCATTGAAATTGCTTCCGCAATTTTTGAGAAGAAGTCGAAAATGTAAATTGTTTACAGACATACGACGGACAACGGATAAAAGGCGATTAGAATAGGTCACTTGAGACTTCATCTCAGGTGACCTAAAAATTTACTACTTAGTTTTACTCAGACTCTTAGTTGATAAATATCTCAATTCTTCTATTCAATGATTACATTTGAATGCACATTGTAATGAAAACAACACTTTGTAACTAATCTATTCAATACATCAGATTAATCAGTAATGCTAAGTGTATAAAATAGACTACTAGGACAAACACAAATATCAACACCTAAATTCCCTTTTTAATTGCCTCATGACAGGATCTCTATAAAGTTTGGCTACAGATTGAAGTCCCTGTTTTAGTGACTACTCAGTAATGCTTCCTGTAATACTGTGGCCCCTACCTCTGCTATCATCCTGTTGGTATCCCCTAGGAAGAGCAGGTTCAGAGCTTCCTCTTCAGAACTGGCGGGATGTACTGACAGATTTTTCAGATGAATGTTCTGGTCAGAGTCTTCCATCAGACCCACTTTCCTACAACAGGATAAAATTTCATTTTACATGAAATCTTACAAGACTGATTTTTTGTGCATTTTTTGCTCAACAAATAAAAGCAAGAAGAATTACTGACAAAATACAACAAGTGTTGGTATCGGCCGTGACCTATCAACTGATGTAGATACTCATTAGCTACCGTGATAGGTGAGCAACCCGATACAGCAATTAGATAATTGAAGTATGTAATCTCAGCTATGATTGGTTGGGATAGCTCCAATAGAACAATCTTTCATCACGAGACAGGAAATTCAGAAAATACAACACTGCCATATCTTTTTAATCGGTATTATCTAAAATATCACCTCTATATAAGTCTCAGTCACAACAGTCTTTTCCATAGTAAATAAATTTACACATATCCACATATCTCTCCAACAGATTAGGAAGAAATAAATCTTTGATTTCTGTGATAGCGGTTGATTCAGTAAAATTGTATGTTAGCCGGACGTTAGCTAGGGTTTTTCTGTAATCCGTGTCTCATGAGTCAAAATATGTATTCCACTACATTAAATCCGGAGATGATATTTACCAGGGGTGGTATATAACACCTGGCTACAACAACATAGTTCTGAACAACAGACGGAGGATTTCTGACAGATGGTCATCGTCAGAGCTATGATTCTGTCCAATTGACTGTAGTGTTGCAAAATATCCAGCGATGAAAATGAAACAATTCACATGTGTCAAGTAAATTTGCAATTAAATTCAACAATATCCATCATTTCTAAATTAACTGATTATCCTTTTACCAACCTTTCATGTCTAAATTGTGTTTGTAAGCACATTTCAACTTGCATCTCTGACACCGTTCACTTGGCCGCCATCATGCTTCTCATTACCATATTTGGAATAATCTACACACAATTTTTTTATACTACAAAAGATGATTTGACAGATTTTTCAACTTGAGTTTGAAAAATTATTTAGGGTAAAACCCATATGATACTGGTATTGCTAAGTTTAACAATGTTTATTCTGAGTTTGTTGACTTTTTACCTTGTGATTGTTTCATTTCATCACGGTTTCCAGTAAATCAAGCATGGCAGTGTATTTGAACATAATTATGTGTGTGTTGTGTTTGCCTAGGATTTTACCACTTATAACAGACAAAACATTATAATCGGCTGATTTGTTATTTTAAAATTGACTTTGTTAGTACAATACGTTTACATATGGGTATTATCTGAGAAATGTATTTGTATCAGCCTGAATGTGGATCACATCAGGGCTAATGCAACACTATCGGACTAAGGTAAACCGCAGAGCAAGGTAACATATGTCCCGCGATAGCCTATGAGAGGCCCTGTTACTTATGGCGGTGGGTACCTCACAGTATCATACACCTGCTGTGTGACCTACTGAGCCAGAAATTGAGCGATTACATCAGTGACACACCCAACACCTGTTGTATTTTGACAGTAAGTGTTTAGATGTCATTTTATGTGTAGAACTAAATAAGTATAACACTGTATCACATCAACAATTAATTCACGATGATCCTGATGTTATGAGAATTGAAACGTAAACCAACTAATTTCACAATGGATTAATTTCTCAGTTTTACACCTTAACACTTTTCATGTGATACTATACTTATATGATTAAATTAAATAATTTAGCAGCGTTTAGTTTCACATGTTCTAATTGCAAATGAAAATAAGTTATAGTATATTTTATACAATTATAATTTTGAAATGCTTTTTTAATCTTAGGTGATAGTCTTTTATACTCACGGTAAATCTTCCAACTTTGAGGCCTCATGCTTTGGATCAAGCAGATCAAATCCACTATCATTGTAGATTTCCAGGTAAGAAATGTGTAAATCATATGTTCTTTCAGTGTCCTGTCAAAAATACAAATCATATGTTCTTTCATGATCAGTTTCCTGTCAAAAATACAAATCATTTGTTCTTTCAGTGTCATGCCAAAATTACAACATGTCAAATATAACATAAATGAAATATAATTTCAAATTCTGTTCAGAACACATCTTATTATCATATTATCAAAAGTGTTTTCTACAGGTAACAGTAATGACTGAGGAAATAGATCCCTCATTACGTGTGAAACCATGCTCACCTTTTCAAACTGTTCATACAGGTAGGATATAGATCTGGGTATGATACCTCTGTCCGTGTACCTCTCAGCCCCACCTGTGATGGTAAATGTCTTACCACTTCCTGTCTGTAATAGACAACAACAATTCTTATTTCAATACCTGACAAAATTGAGTCAATGTAAATCTACCACATAAAGTTATTTTACAATGTCTTATTTGTGTACACTTGATACCTGTCTATTCATGTAAATATTACATGCATTGCCTGTCTACAATGCTATCTTGGATGTCTGTCATTGATTTCATGTTGATCTCACTTAATTACATGTCTCATATACCTACCTGTATTATCTGTCTGTGAAATCTGATTCAAACTCTGAACTCTATACATACAAAGATTCTCTATGGATTGTGCTACCTCTGTCCACTAATGATTGACATAGACTAGGTGCATAGTCCTTAGAATACCCAGCACAACCTAGATTCAGGTATCTCAGTGTCCAGCCTTCTTCTCTATTTAAACAAAGTTTGGCCAATGACACCAGAAAACCAACACCCAGGCCAGGATTTGAACCAGTGATCCTCCAAACTCAGTTATCCTGATCTTTGTATGGTAACTGATGAGGCTGACCCAGTCTGGATCAGTTACATATAAATGTATATACAATGTATCTACACATACATCTGTTTATTTTCATTGTATCACATTGTATATACCAAGTAAATTTTACCTATCAATTGTCTTACCTGTCCATAGGCAAATATGGTTCCATTGAAACCTGATAACACACTGAAACACAAAAACAAATATATGCATTCTACTGTTGAATTGACCAATAAAATACTTAAAACTAAATTATAGGATCTTACCAGTAATTAATTGTACACTTCTTCAAGGTGATAAGATTCAGAGTTTATAAAATAAATATCACTACATCGCCATAACAGCGAGTGTTTAACTTAAACTAAATTATTGCAAAAAGAAGGAATTCTACTGATGTGATTAGTTAATAGCAATTCTCTACAGCTAGACAGGTAGAGCATTTCAACAACTTCCTATCCCACACATCTTATACAAGGAATAAATTAGTTACTTGTCTACAACTGGTTTGGAAACTGCTTGAAATATATCATCTTGCTTCGAAGTTTGGTCAAAAACTTGTTTAAATCTGTAATATAAAAAGACAAATTTTAAAGCAATTTTCAAGGGATTTTAAATTTCAAATATAAATATATACATGTACACACATATGACTTCGTAATCTTTTGTCGTGCCCTCATCCTTGATACTCTAGGGGATTCGGTCACTTACGAACTCTACATCCCTGGACTATCTCATAGTAACACTAGAGGCAACAGAACAGGTAATTTAGTCCTTTGATGAACATCAAAAGAGCTGTATAAAGGTATACTGTGGTTGACGGTGTGGATTTGAAGTTGGATGTCGCTCTCTCTGTAGTCTTCAAAGGAAATTACTGGTGGCTTGTGAATGGTTCAGATTTTTTCCTCTGAGCTGCATTCAGTTTTACTTGAGATAGTCCAAGGGTGTAGAGATCCTAAGTGATTGGAACCCCTGGAGTATTGAGGATGCCAAGCCCTCTATCTTCTTTGGATTTTGATAAGTCTGTTATGTGATTTCTATAAGCCAATTTAAAGACTGTCAAAGCAAAGTCTTTTTTCCAGTGGTCTGAATATTGGAAGATTAATTATACATGATCAAATATTTCAAAAATGTCTTGTCTTGTTTAACCTCATTGTTATAATGTTGGGGTTTTGAAAAACCAGATTTTTATAATTCTAGAATACCAATTTAAGTACTACGAAACCAATACTTCACCTAAATTTGTAATTTTCTTTCTTGTTATTGATAAAGCCATCTGCTAAATCACGAGGAACTGTAAATGTCAGTCTTGGTTGTCCTTCGTCATCTTCATCCAATTCATACAACTAATACATAAGGATCATAAACATTACACTTTCTAGCTCATTCGCAGCACATTTTTTAATATTACAGTTTGAAGTTATGTTGATGGGATTATCAGGATAGAATCAATCACTGATATGAAAGTAAATGAAAATTTCTAGATAAAAATACTGTCATTTATGTACCTACAAATGTATAAACTAGGTTTTCTGTATAATGTTGAATACACTTTGCACAAGGGATCCGCTAAATTTTGAGTCAGTGGCGGGTAAATATCGCTCTCCAACACAATATTTAATTAATCGGATAGTCAAGATCCTTCTATCTAACAGATATGCAACACTCTGACTCTTAGTAAGGCCTATTAGAATTTTTTTTCTCAAAACCATGTACTCAAATAAAAAGGATCATTATCACAAATTTGTACAACTTACTCCTGCTTTTGAGCGAGTAGGTTTAACTCGAGCAAATATCTGAATTGTGTGCTTAACCATGTTATTTATCACACATGTCTCTCCAATAACAAACAAGATTCCAATGTGATGATCGCCATTGTTAAACAAAACGCATTCAGTGTTTTCATTGGTCAGATTTTATCAGATCACAGTCATCTGACTGTTTGAAAAGAACTGCGGCTGTTCTGTTAAAACTTTAAGCGTCTCTCGGAAGAGAGCATGCTTTCGAAACCATTTTGGCTTTTGGCTTTCAACGAGGATAAAACCCGAGAACTAATGTAATGCATGAAAGTGACAGACGGCAGAAATAATGGTTACAGGTGCTCCTTTCTTTGAGTGTCCACGGATGTTGAAATGACGAAACCCGCCGGTTTCTTCTCGAGTGAATTATACATGCTGTAAATTATCCTTCACATATGGTTTGATGTGAATGTTATGATTGGAAGGACACAAATAGAGACAGGTAACATATCTCATTTCATTATATTCCGGCGAGTGCCGAGATAATCACACGCATCATTAATCAGTCAATATTTTACTTATAACGACAATTTTATATTTTCCTCTCTATCATTTCATACTGATAAGCATATGTTTCCAGTTCGATCAATGGTAAGTTTTGTTCGTCTGTAATGATTTTCTTTTCATCACTGTTCATGGTATCACAATGTGTATTTTGCTACAGCAGCTGACAAGTGGTTGGATGCAGTATAAATTAATGATTCATGCGAGCGTTTATGTATGAACAGGGAGGTTCGATTGCATATATATACCGTATTATAATTTGATAAAAAATAATATTGGAGGTAGACTAGTTTTTGGTTATGATTTATTATAATCATGCATTATAGGACAAATCAGTATACATTGCATTTAATATTAATAAGGTGAAATATAATAAGGTGAAATACAGTCGTGGTGATATCCTTGGATGTGCATTATTATAATATGTATTGCCTTTTACCTATAATATTCAACTTAAAATAAAAATACATTAATCAAAATGTGAAATTGGTGATTAAAACACATAAATTAAAATAGTAATACATTACCGTATTTGACACAATAAGTGCACAAGGTGCTGAAAAAAAAATAGAAAAAAATAAGGGTAGCTTAATAGAGCATAAACTATTATGAAGAATTATATAATAGAAGTTTTTACTATCATATAGACAAAAATCAATAGTTATAGAACTGACATTATGATGGATTTTTTTTTAAATTTACAGTATTTTAATACTAGACAATTGTTAATGGTATACAATTGTAATTTGCGATTTTGTAATCAATTGATACAAATTACTGACTATTTGTTACCGTGAGCAGTTTTTCATTTACTCTAGTTTACAGTACACTTATGTTTCCATACAGAAAGAAATTAATTAATTAGGATCCATGAAAATTGACTTGACATTTTGATAATGCGAAAATTATTAGCTTGAAATTGAAATTTAATGATCAGAATGTTGAAGAGCAGCGCCATTAAACTTCTACCAGCTTGTATAATTTACATTATTTCTCATAGTTTTGTTTATTTAAAATAAAATTTATAATCTGTTATATATAATCTAACAGATTCTTAAAGTTATGTTGTATGTAGAAATTACATTCTATTCTTATTGATCAGCACTTCTATGGGTGAATGAATTTGGTTATAATGCATATATAGATGACTATTACTAAGGGATTGCTAATGGTTTACCACATTATACTAGGCAGTACGTTTATACTAGTACAGGTATACTGTAGTATGCCCTCCTGACCACATTTGGTGTGATGTACACACATTGCTATGAAGATGTTCACACCCACCTAAGTAGTTATATTAGCTCATACTATGTGAAATTAACATGTACCTAACCCCTATTTAGTCATCCTAACACCCTATTAGCCCTTGTCTGGCTTTCCCACTGGACATTTAGGACCATTTACAGGTGTATAATGTCTGTGTACTGGCCATACCTGTGTTCCTATTTATTACCCAATTGACAGTTTGATGTAATGACACAGAAAGTCACTGATGCATGCATTGGTCACACTTCAGTTGCCACCACCTGTATGAAGTACTTATATACTTGTGGCCAATTGTGGTGTATTTGAACAGACTATTTTTATATATGATACACACTTATATTGTTTATATATAGGTTATCCTATGTCTGTCAGGTGTCTTTTACTATAGATGTCAGTGTTAAATTATTTGGAGATTTTTTGTCATGAATAGAGAGATATAAAATACAAAGTGTGCATGTGTGTTGGGACCTAGTATATGATTACCAGCCACCCTGTGTACATGACATTCCTGTGAGAGATGCGGAGCTGACCTAGATGTGGGATAGAAGATTTAGCTCTAAAACTATTTATGTTTGAGCTGCTTTTCTCAGGGTATGTGTATATACAATGTATATCTGTTTTGTTGGTGTTGAAAAGAGGTTTTTTTGGATATGGCCTTTTCAGTGGCCTTGTCACGACTCATGACAGGCAAGCTTTATTTTAGTGCCTTTCCTTTAAAAGGAAGCCTCACATGTTTTTGACATCAACAAGAAACACAAGGAAAAAAAACTCACTTCATTACCAGATCTGTTAACACACAGCTACAGTATATTTTAAAACAACTGTGAGTCATGGCTCTCTGCCTATGATTGATCCAGGAGCTACAATTAAAATACAGGCAAATACAATGAAAATGACTTCTGAAATACAAGGAAAATGACTTCTGAATACATGTACTATGGAATTTTTCAACAAAAACTAATTATTCCATGTTGATTTAAATTCTTTTAAATCTATATTTTACAAAATTATGAAAAAATCTGTGTGTCAGTTTTTTTTTTCATATTCTTTTTAAATTCCATGCTCAACAGATTTGAAGGAAAACCTTTTTATTCAAAGTAAAGTTTTCATTAATTAAGTTTTAACTCATTTGATATACACATATTTTTTTTTCTAAGTTTTGGTGCATTGAGATGTAAAACAAGGATAGATAAATATGATATCAATTATAAGCATAAAAAATAACAGATACTTTGAATTAGATGCTATCTAACTAACCCTTTTCATAGCTTTTGAAACATATTAAAATCTTCTTTATTGGTTTATAAGTTAATTTCAGTTTTCAAACTAATCTTTGCAAACAGCTAAGACAATAGATAAATATTGATTTAAGGGAAACTGTGGTTAGCAGTAAATATTAAAGACTTGTGATACTGTATATTCCCATATCATGGACAGTCACAAGTTGCTATAGATTGAAAACATGGTCATTTTTGGGTGTTATTAGTCTGTCCTGTCTATTATTTTAGACAGTTATTTGTGTTTATGCCATTATGTCAGTTACCTGTAGCTAACAAGGAGTCCACTGTCCAGTCAGTCATGTTAACACCTGTGTGTTCCTCAGGTACACAGATGATCTTAGTCTGACCTATAGTTAACAAGGTGTCTAGTCAGTCATGTTAACACCTGTGTGTTCCTCAGGTACACAGATGATCTTAGTCTGACCTATAGTTAACAAGGTGTCCAGTCAGTCATGTTAACACCTGTGTGTTCCTCAGGTACACAGAAGATCTTAGTCTGACAAATAGTTAACAAGGTGTCCAGTCAGTCATGTTAACACCTGTGTGTTCTCAGGTACACAGATGATCTTAGTCTGACCTGTAGTTAACAAGGTGTCCAGTCAGTCATGTTAACACCTGTGTGTTCCTCAGGTTCACATATGATCTTAGTCTGACCTATAGTTAACAAGGTGTCCAGTCAGTCATGTTAACACATGTGTGTTCTTAAGCCAGTTTTATGTAGTTTGTACACACTGCCTGGTCAGAAGGTCGGAAACCTGATTGTCTGTATAAATATTGAAGAATTCCTTTGTACATATGTTAATTTTATATTTTATATACCATGCTAATTTTTTTCTAAAATGCTTGTTTTCAATTTTATGTTGCTTATTGTAGTGGTTGATCATAAAACTGATGGTGACATTGATTGTCAGTGGACTCTGTTTGGTGTGAGGGTGTTTATAGCCATAGTACAATCTTACCATTAGCTGTCATAAAAATAAGGGGTACCTGGTATGTAAAAATATACAGTGTGTTTGTAAGCCATTTGTATTTCTTCTAGCACTTCGATCAATGTCGTTCATAGTTATTATGATAATGATAAACAGAAGATGGAGTCTCTTTAATGAAAATAAAATTCAAGTAATACCTTGCTATTGATTTTCAAATCTCATTTCCATGTGCCTGCCCATTTTCCACTGACAAGACCCTACTAGTGAAGTACGTTCACGGTTATATTGTAAATTGATTTAAGTGTCCTAAGGATATTCACTTTTTGGTTTGAGCAAGAAATAGGCACTCGTTGCACTGTTGACTTGGGGCCTCTTTGGAAGGCAGCCATCTGCTGATAAATTGGGACCACTTTAGACATTTATTTTTGAAGCACCTGCATACGTGCAAATATAGAACGAAGCAAAACAGCAATATTAGGCATATTTAGACACATTGAAAGTTTGATTAACTGATTCTTACAAAATATACCTATTATTTGTAAATGTTTAATGATATTCAACGTTTACATTTAGAGTTAATAGTATGTTAGTATGTTTGGATGATCAACGAGGGTATCAATGAAGAAATGTACCTTATATCCTGAAATCTTGGGATAGAAAATAATTTTAGATATGAATAAGAGGCACCTGTTTTGCCTTGATTCATTTGCTCATTATGTATTCTTGTGATAGGTGAATTGACAGCTTTGATTAAGAAATTGATAGTACCTGGGTACTTGTGACGGGACAGCCTTAATTTCCCATTAATTTATCTATAAAAACAAGACAAGTTGAAAAAACATTTACTGTAAGTGTTATTGTGTAACACTAGCTGATGATGAGGGTTATTGATCTCTTGCATACATTATACAATTAGAGCAAGGTAGGACTTGCACGCTCGGAGCTTCTGTCAGCAAACCATAACTAGTAAATAGTTGCTGGAATCGCAGAGAGGTAGGTGTCATTATACACTCCTGTCTACCCGGTAGGTTGGCTTGGTTAGAGTCATATATACAATGGTAAAAGAAGTATACTTGGTGGTAAAACTACAATACTTTTCTGATAATGATTATGATGATGATGGCTGTTAGCTGTTGCATGATCTATAAGTACTTTATATACTGTGTATGGGCTGGAATGCAGGTGACATCGACTTGGCAACAGTTTCATATATGTAGACGATGAGTTTATATTGATTGATAATAGATATAGATACAAAATGTATATGAATCTACTAATAACATTGGGAATTACATAAATATATGTGGCACAGGTAAAAATACCATCGTCAGACATTGTAAAAAGACGCTACCACTAACTGTTGTGTGACTGTATTGATTTGTTATCCCAGGGAGAACTTTTTCAGTTGTTACTGTCAGGACCCAGTATGTACTAATCAGGTATGTCTCGCTTCATAGTGATTTGATTGACAGTTTGACTATTTGTGGCTATTTTAGACACATTATTGTGTTCACACCCTATGATTAGATACTAAATCAACCATTAATTGGATTGATGGCTTAGCCCATTATTTGCACACATCTGTCAGTGACTTGCAGTTTTTCCATACTTACATTCGACGATTTATTCAAATATTTGTATAAACAAATAGACTGTTGACATTTTACATAGTAATACCTATTGCATTGAAAATATGCCGAATTTATAGACTGTATTCTGTGGGTATATGACATATATAACACATTGCATGGCCACACACAATATGATATACATTGTACATTGTATATGATATACATTGTATTTATTGCACTGCCAGCATGCTAGTTAATTGTGTGTGGCCATGCAATGTGTTTGTACCATGATGATGAGTTAAATCATGGCTAGGTTGATCCACCAATGTCATTGTGAAGCCTTGTAATGTGATGTTGTTGTTTAGTGTAGATAATATGACCATAAACATCCTCCACCCTGTTACTGTAGCCTAGTGGGGTGGTATACATTGTCACATCAAGTGTGTCACCAACAAGACTTCTAAACATGTATATTATGGGGTACCATATAATTATTTATATGGGTCAAAGTATATACGGCTAGTAAAATGCTGGTGATAATGATTGGTCGGTTGATTTGGAAGTAGAATACCAGATATTTAAAAATATTTGAGGTAAGTTGGAATGTGAAAATTGAATTTTTCAGTTCCACTGTTAGGGTCTGAAATTTGATATTGATGTAGACAATTGATACGTGTACTGTAAGAATTTAGTAAAGAAGATGTCAAAACGAAAAGAAGGTTTCAAGTACATGTACTAAACTAGGAGCCTGAACATTATATTCTCCAGATTTGGTCTCTCCCATGCATGTCTTTAATTTAAAAGCAAACTAATCTTTGGGGAACCAGCTGCAGCCCACATAATTAGTTTCTAAATTTTCATCTTTTTAGCTAGCCTTGGACCTGCATTGGCTGATTCATAGAGTGCAGACACAAGGATGTTTAATACATGCATTCTCTTTAAGTTTTGATAATTAATCATCCTTTTTTCATGTATTTGCTAATTTAGCATTGTGTGATACTCCATATATTTGTTCATTTTCCAAGTATCAAGGTATATGTATTATACCATTGCCTATGCGACCACCTCTGTATAAAGATCATGCTTACGTAATAAGATCACTTTCTCGGGGTCCCAAATGGTCAAATTCACCACAATTTACCCAGTGTATAAAGGTCACTTGGCTATATATAAAGACATTTTTTTCTTGGTCTCTTGGGATGCTCTTTATAGACAGGTTCGACTGTAATTTCCATATTTATTATCATTATCATCCAAATTTATAAAAAGGACTTTGGTACATTCATATCTTTTTATCTTAAAGTCATTGTAGCAATTTTACACAGTTATACCTTGTCATGGTAGGTCACCACTGCTGACCCAATGGTATAAAAGCCTATAAAGGTTTTATTTCTTTCTTATGTCATACTAACCTTTGAATAACAGTGGGTCTTTCCAGTGAATTTAGCCTTCTTTATGATGTCATCTGTTATGATTAGCTACTGGCTAATGCCTCACACATGTAGATAACCAGTTTAATTTTACTTTTTCAAGCTCGTGTTTTATATAAAACCTGAAGTGGTAATATAAGCTATAATTGGTGTACATTATACACATGTAGTGGATAATCGGCTGTAATTCCTTCAGAGGCAGGAAATTTTCCTCAGAGATATTCGGTTACAGTAGAATATCATTAAATGTGAACAAAGCATGTTGTGGATATCCTAAAGGCAAAGTCTTTATTAATTGTGTAAGTTATGAGATAAGTACTTATAATCTGTCTCCTTGTACCAGTTACATTAGGTTTAGTGGTGACACACATTCTCTGGGGCCATTGTTAAACCATGGAACAACTGGCACAATCTAGATAAAGGATGTACACGCCTGATTTCTCCCTTGTGTATGGGCTGTGTTTCAGGGTATGTGATTATGACGGTGGCCACACCTCAGTGTATTGTAGATTCCACAAGGATGTAGGTGTATTTTTTAGAGGAAACCAGGTGTATTGATTGTCATTCTTGTTGTTGTATGTCTATATATTGTAAAGGAAACGTCGACCAGGGTATAGACAGGACCATTCTTACTAGATATATTGAATTTATCTTAAAAAGTGGCCATGTAGCATTCTGTGTCATTGATTTCCTGTGCACAGTGTGGTAAGTACCTACACAAAACCACGACCTATTCTGCAGTGTTTACATTTACGTCATCCTGTACAAATATTACCCAATCAGGCTTTCAGGCTTTCTGTTAAGCCAAAAAGTTAAATTGGTTTTGCATGTTTTATTTCAACCCAATCTTGAGCAAACAGAAGCTTTCATTTCCCTTCAATAAAGAATTTGGTGTTTTGAGCTCTTTGTAAATTTCTGTAGTTTAGAATCAATGTGCATTGAAGAGAATTAAATTGACACTTGTACTTGTGTACCTAGAGGGAGATTGTACTTGTGTACATAGAGGGAGATTGTACTTGTGTACCTAGAGGGAGATTGTACTTGTGTACCTAGAGGGAGATTGTACTTGTGTACCTAGAGGGAGATTGTACTTGTGTACCTAGAGGGAGATTGTACTTGTGTACCTAGACGGAGATTGTACTTGTGTACCTAGAGGGAGATTGTACTTGTGTACCTAGAGGGAGATTGTACTTGTGTACCTAGAGGGAGATTGTACTTGTGTACATAGAGGGAGATTGTACTTGTGTACCTAGAGGGAGATTGTACTTGTGTACCTAGAGGGAGATTGTACTTGTGTACATAGAGGGAGATTGTACTTGTGTACCTACACTGTACGTATTCCTCCTTTGCAATAATATAGTGAAGTCGATTTATTGAATATACTTATTAGAGATGAATACTAGAATTATATTAGGACTGAAATGAGAGACAGATGAGAAGTGTGAGACTGATTTTAACTGATGTCATGGGCTTCATTTTAAGGGGAGATAATTTGGTATAGGAAGTCAGCATGGAAATGCAGTTGTGTTTATCACATACTAAGGTCATATTTTATCCCTTCAAGTAAATCATTTCATACCTTTCTTTAATTAATTGTGGAATTTTTTCAGTACATAATGATTTATATACAAGAAGTTTTTGAATAGTGAAAATGGGGTAAAAATTGGTGATTTTAGGCCATGAAAAAGTGGATTTAAAATGTCTAACATATACATGTGGTTCAAAGTTCCAGCTCAGGTCTATACCGCTGTCACACTCTTGCTATATTTAGAGTTTAGATGCCTTATAAATACCCAAAGAACTGATGTAGAGTGTTGATCGAGTGTATGGGTCTTCAGGGCCAAATTAAGATGGGAGAGAAAAAGTAGCAGAGCTTGACTGGGCTGGTGTCATCTGGTGACAGGTAGCTCATATTATTGCATGTCTCATGAAAGTTTGGAAGTCATCATCTAGAGTCTGTTTGGCACTGTTTCTTTTTAGATTTTTCTGATTGTGGGACTTAATTGTGATTCAGAGAGACGTTAAGTTTTAAATCCACTGTATAGAATACTAGAAGCCTGTCAGAATATATTTGTACTGCTATGGGTGTGTGTGGGAGCATAGTTTCATACATTAATATACAGCCAGTAACACTTGCTCTGTACTGATAGTCTGGCTTTCATTATGTTATTAAATTGTCTTCAGGCCAAAAAATGTTCTCCAGTGTGTTTCAGTGGTTCACTGTAAATTGAGATGACTCACAAAAACAATTATTTCCACTGTTTTATTTAACATAAATCTTGTGAATGACTCTAGGCTTCTGGCTATATCATAGATAACAAAGAAAAAAATGTTAGATTCAATTAGACTTTAACTTTTTTGCCTGCTGGGTATTGCTGAAATGTTTTAATTTAGATCGGTAGGTCTAATACACCTTATATAGTATTCTGGACTTTAACTTGCTATGAATACCAACATAAAGATATCAATTTATGTTTATTGAAAGACACAATTTTTACATTAATGAAAAGACAGCATATTTTCAGGTATAGAATTACAGGTATAAATAGAAATAGGATCTAGATAAACAACTAATATACACATATTAGAGACACACAGTCTAACATTCAGGTGAAATACTATTGACAGTTTTTGTCATTGTTTTAAGATCCAGTTTCCATAGAATATCTCAAATGAAGATTATACACATATTGTATTATGTATTATGATATTAAATATGTATGGTATCGAAATAACTGAACATAGTATATATTATTATATTTAGCATTTGATTGAAAGAATAAATGTTACTGTATACAAATAAGGTATCTATCTATCTATAATCATATACAGGTACATGT
This sequence comes from Argopecten irradians, assembly GCF_041381155.1. Classification (NCBI taxonomy): domain Eukaryota; kingdom Metazoa; phylum Mollusca; class Bivalvia; order Pectinida; family Pectinidae; genus Argopecten; species Argopecten irradians. Next base: position 54,723,539 of record NC_091136.1, read on the forward strand.
ATACCAAGCTGTTGAATCTAGTTGCCAGCTTACAATCCTGGACAATCTGCCAGTGGTATGGTCTATACAATGTGTCCCAATGTATAAGTCTCAGGAAACTCTGACTTCTTTTTCTGATGACATTTCTGAATTTAAATACTCAATTTTGAAAAAATGAATTAATATTTGTTAACATTTTTAGCTTTCAAGAGAGGAGGGTTTATGGAATCACGTTGGCTTCAGCATTGACTTAGCCAGTATTGGGCGGGACCTTGGCCTTTCTTCCACATTCAAACCTGTTGAAGAGGCCACTGTTAATCTAATCTAGTCACAGCTTTTTGGCGTGTGATAATACTCTGGACCTTTCAACTTATACCAGACTATTTACTGGAAATGATCATCATCTAGACTATATAGTATAATTGATTGATTTCCATGCATAAGCGAACATTGCTGCTGAAAGAAATGTTGATCCAGCCTAACATAGTGTTGATCTGAATTGACAGATGTTGTTGTTAGTGTTTTATTGTGCATGGGTTGCTGTTGTTTTATTTCGACTTCCTATACATTGATTTCCATCTTCAGCTGACCGGGTCATGTCCTTGCTGAAATTATTTTACAGTGATACACAGAGGAACCATGCTGTTAAAATGGATGTTTCTCTTTGTTAACACTCTTCTTTCATGTTTGTATCAACAAGGCCATGGGCGTCCTGGAATGCTAGTGTCATTAGCTCACCTGGCCCGAAGGGCCGGTGAGCTTATGTCATGGCGCGGCGTCCGTCGTCCGTCCGTCCGTCCGTCCGTCAACATTTCCTTTAAATCGCTACTTGTCATAGAGTTCTGCATGGATTGTAACCAAATTAGGCCACAAACATCCTTGGGGGAGGGGAAACAGAACTTGTATAAATTTTGGCTCTGTCCCCCCCGGGGCAGGAGGGGCGGGGCCCAATAGGGGAAATAGAGGTAAATCCTATAAATCGCTACTTGTCCTAGAGTTCTGCATGGATTGTAACCAAATTTGACCACAAACATCCTTGAGGGAGGGGGAACAGAACTTGTATAAATTTTGGCTCTGGTCCCCCAGGGGCAGGAGGGGCGGGGCCCAATAGGGGTAATAGAGGTAAATCCTTTAAATCGCTACTTGTCCTAGAGTTCTGCATGGATTGTAACCAAAATTAGCCACAAACATCCTTGGGGGAAGGGGAACAGAACTTGTATAAATTTTGGCTCTGGTCCCCCGGGAGTAGGAGGGGCGGGGCCCAATAGGGGAATTAGAGGTAAATCCTTTAAATTGCTACTAGTCATAGAGTTCTGAATGGAATGTAACCAAATTTGGCCACAAACATCCTTGGGGGAAGGGGAACAGAACTTGTGTAAATTTTTACTCTGGTCCCCAGGGGGCAGGAGGGGCAGGGCCCAATAGGGGAAATAGAGGTAAATCCTTTAAATCGCTACTAGTCATAGAGTTCTGAATGGAATGTAACCAAATTTGGCCACAAACATCCTTGGGGGAAGGGGAACAGAACTTGTATAAATTTTGGCTCTGATCCCCTGGGGGCAGGAGGGGCGGGGCCCAATAGGGGTAATAGAGGTAAATCCTTTAAATCGCTACTAGTCATAGAGTTTTGAATGGAATGTAACCAAATTTGTGCCACAAACATCCTTGGGGGAGGGGGAACAGACCTTGTATAAATTTTGGCTCTGACCCCCTGGGGGCAGGAGGGGCGGGGCCCAATAGGGGAAATAGAGGTAAATCCTATAAATCGCTACTTGTCCTAGAGATCTACATGGATTGTAACCAAATTTGGCCACAAACATCCTTGGGGGAAGGGGAACAGAACTTGTATAAATTTTGGCTCTGATTCCCCAGGGGCAGGAGGGGCGGGGCCCAATGGGGGAAATAGAGGTTAATATTTTAAATCGCTAATCGTGATAGAGTTCTGTATGGATTGTAACCAAATTTGGCCACAAACATCCTTTGGGGAAGGGGAACAGAACTTGTATAAATTTTGACTCTGGCCCCCCGAGGGCAGGAGGGGTGGGGCCCAATAGGGGAAATAGAGGTAAATCCTATAAATCACTTCTTGTCCTAGAGTTTTGTTTGGATTGTGACCAAATTTGGCCATAAACATCCTTGGAAGAAGGGGAACAGAACTTGTATAAATTTTGGCTCTGACCCCCTGGGGGCGGGAGGGGTGGGGCCCAATAGGGGATTTAGAGGTTAATATTAAAATTCCTTCAGAGAAGAAACAATGAACCTGTATTCAGAACATTACTTGGCATTACAAACCAGGTGAGCGATACAGGCCCTCTGGGCCTCTTGTCATTTTTAATGTTGCTTCATAATATATTCTCTACAATTCCTAGTGATTGTGGTACTCTTGAGACTCAGCAGTAACCCTTGACTTGAAAAGTAAATTAGATTTTGAACACTTGATTATGCTCTGCAACATATCTGTACGAAGTGATCTCATCATATCATCTAGTCACATTGTCATCAATCATTTATCAAGTTTTAAGCATATTGTATAATACACGGGTTAACTCTGTAGCAGTTTAGTATACTTCAAGCTAAAGGGTAACCTAATAGCACAGTTGTTTAGGAATGAGAAACAGACTAGTCTGTGGTACATGGTTGTGTAGTATCATATCAAGATGGCTTCTTTTCACTAAGTTCTGAATTTTTGCAGTCACCTACATGTATAGGATTTTGTTGTTTAGTATTATCTATGATTACCAAATCATATACCCTGCTAAAACACAATCCCTCGACGTCTGGGTTGGGAGATTGAATCCCATGATGGGCAGTAGCCAGGTACTGATCACTGGTTGGTGGTTTTTAGCTCACCTGGCCCAAAGGGCCGGTGAGCTTATGTCATGGCGCGGCATCCGTCGTCCGTCGTCCGTCGTCCTTCCGTCCGTCCGTCCGTCTGTCGTCCGTCTGTCCGTCAACATTTCCTTTAAATCGCTACTAGTCATAGAGTTCTGCATGGATTTTAACCAAATTTGGCCAGAAACATCCTTGGGGGGAGGGGAACAGAACTTGTATAAATTTTTGCTCTGACCCCCCGGGGACAGGAGGGGCGGGGCCCAATAGGTGAAATTGAGGTAAATTCTATAAATCGCTACCTGTCCTAGTGTTCTGCATGGATTGTAACCAAATTTGGCCAGAAACATCCTTGGGGGAAGGGGAACAGAACTTGTATAAATTTTGGCTCTGACCCCCCGGGGACAGGAGGGGCGGGGCCCAATAAGGGAAATTTAGGTAAATCCTATAAATCGCTACTTGTCCTAGAGTTCTGCATGGATTGTAACCAAATTTGGCCAGAAAACATCCTTGGGGGAAGGGGATCAGAACTTGTTTAAATTTTTGCTCTGACCCCCCGAGGACAGGAGGGGCGGGGCCCAATAGGGGAAATTAAGGTAAATCCTATAAATCGCTACTTGTCCTAGAGTTTTGCATGGATTGTAACCAAATTTGGCCAGAAACATCCTAGGGGAAGGGGAATAGAACTTGTATAAATTTTGGCTCTGACCCCCCCGGGGACAGGAGGGGCGGGGCCCAATAGGGGAAATTGATGTAAATCCTATAAATCGCTACTTGTCCTAGAGTTCTGCATGGATTGTAACCAAATTTGGCCAGAAACATCCTAGGGGGAAGGAGAACAGAACTTGTATAAATTTTGGCTCTGACCCCCCGGGGACAGGAGGGGCGGGGCCCAATAGGGGAAATTTAGGTAAATCCTATAAATTGTTACTTGTTCTAGAGTTCTGCATGGATTGTAACCAAATTTGGCCAGAAACATCCTAGGGGAAAGGGGAACAGAACTTGTATAAATTTTTGCTCTGACCCCCTGGGGACAGGAGGGGCGGGGCACAATAGGGGAAATTGAGGTAAATCCTATAAATCGCTACTTGTCCTAGAGTTCTGCATGGATTGTAACCAAATTTGGCCAGAAACATTCTTAGGGGAATAGGAACAGAACTTATATAAATTTTGGCTCTGACCCCCCGGGGGCAGGAGGGGCCGGGCCCAATAGGGGAAATAGAGGTAAATCCTATAAATCGCTACTTGTCCTAGAGTTCTGCATGGATTGTAACCAAATTTGGCCAGAAACATCCTTGGGGGAAGGAGAAAAGAACTTGTATAAATTTTGGCTCTGACCCCCTGGGGGCAGGAGGGGCGGGGCCCAATAGGGAAATTTAGGTAAATCCTATAAATCGCTACTAGTCTTAGAGTTTTGCTTGGAGTTTAACCAAATTTGGCCCAGAAACATCCTTGGGGGTTAACAGAATTCCTATAATTTTTGGCTCTGACCCCCTTGAGCAGAAAGAGTGGGGCCCAATAGGGGAATTAGAGGTAAATATTCAAATTCCTTCAGAAAAGAAACAATGAACCTTACTAGGCATTACAAACCAGGTGAGCGATACTGATCACTGGTTGGTGGTTTTTCTCTGGGTACTCTGAGTTTCCTCCACCAACAAACCTGCCGCATCCTTAAATGACCCTGACTGATAAACCTCTCTTCTACTCTGGCACCTAGAACTGATGTATCATTCACAGTTGCCATACACTAAAAGTTCAACTAATTAAATTTTCTCTCCAATAAAGGACTGGCAGCATTTTTTTACAACATTGTGGTAAAGGCTTGAGGTATAATTTCAGACATCCACAAGTGTTAACGGAAACAAGAGGCGTAGACCAAGGTCAAGTTTTATTACCTTTTTATAAATTAACCAAAATGTACACGTCTTGTCCTTATTTCCTGTAAATCTATTTTGTGTATCTGTAACTATGATAGGAAAAAATACACTTTTGTCAAGAATATAAGTGACCTAGCGCATCCATACTGCTACACAATGTATACAGATACATGAGCTACATCCTGCTTGTGCCCATCAAGGAAGTTCAGTGAATAATTGTAAGGTACTGTTTGTGATAGACAAGTATTACACCGATATAGGGGCTTAATGTCACTCACTTTCCTTATGTTGTAAGTGTAGAAAAAAAAGTTTATTACAGATGTAATATCCTCCACCAGGTGTGTATCAGTGTATGGTCAACCAACTGGTCACTGAAATATAGTTGTGGTTTAGACAAGGGTCAACACATAAAACTGTTATAGTAGGGGGTCACCAAGATACCTTGTTTCAGACATGACTAATTTGTACTGTCAGTCGAGAAAACATGTGAGTATTGTAATTGTATTTAAGTATTGGGTGTACAGTGTAATTACTCATAAAGCTCTCCTGGTTATAGTCGATGGTTGGTTCCTGTAGAACTCCACAGTGCTATGCAAAGAAGTCTCAAGTGTATGTGTTAAAACATTTCTACTCCAGGCAACAAGCTCGGATCTAAAGAGTACCCAAGTTTACAGTTTTCCCAGTAATTAATGTGGTGACTGATTGAAAAGAAAATATGTAGGAAAGATGTGCCTGTGGGTATCTGAGAAACGCTTACATGAGGAAATATTTTATTGTTGTAAAGTTTGATAACATCTAAACAATATCTATGGACTAAAGCTCTCTGACAGTGTGAGTTAGGTTAGGATCGCTGATACTGACAAAGTTGGACATTTATTGCCTGTTGGAATTCTTTGCTTATTGTAAATGATCTTCCAAATTCATTATCTTTATTTCCAGTGAGCCACTTTACAGTATACCTAGCAGATACCCATGTACACAAGAACTTTTTTTCTAACTATTTTTCAGATACTGTAACCGTGAAAAAGTTGTGAACTAATATACTTCCAATATGCCTGGGAAACAAAAGTCCTTCTGTTGGTGTTTTGGGGGACGGCCACCAGAAATCACATATGGAATAGAAAATGGTGCACCCCTAAAAGCCATGGCTGTGGATGTACCCATGCCGACAGATGAGGAGGAACTCAATGCAAAATTTGATGAAATTGTTGTAAGTACCTGTATAATTCTATAGTATGTAGTTAAAAATGTATGTCTGACTTGTAATGTTATCCTGAATAGGTAATTTGAATTGTCAACACCAAATGTTGTTTTAAAGATCAAATTTCAGTGTTACTGAGAAATAAATTCATTGAATAATATTGGTTTTTCACATTTAAACAATCCTATATTTCTTAAAAAAGTTTGTATAGAAAGTTATTCATTTAGAGTGTCAATGTTTAGGTCATGACTGGCATAGATTGACTTTCAAAGATGTTCTAAATTCATGGATGAATAAATAAATAAATTACATATAACCTTTGACCTTTATTAATCTCCTGTTTATATGTCTTGTGGGAGTTTTCAGAGTTTTAGACACACACTGTATAATATGTTTATAAATCAGAAGATACTGGCTAATTCTATGTGTGTTTGTGTGATAGTATATATAGTATATGACTGATACTGATACTTTACAGAAAACAACATACCAGCAGGTGCTCTTTGTAAATGTGATAAACCTGTACTGTAGACTGATACCATACCCACATGGAGGTTTTCCAGTCCCAATGGCTTAATATGCATTGATGAGATACAGAACCGATACACTAACCTCTAATTAATTCAGATCGTCTGTTTCATACATTTTCTTGCCTTACGTTTTAAGGGTAATTAAATTCCAGATCTTGATGAAGTAGATAGAGTAATCAGATTGATGGGGGCTGAACAGGTGTAATCAGATTGATGGGGGCTGAACAGGTGTCTGTATAGATTACACTTAAATAAGAAATATTTTCTCAGGAGGTTAGTGCACCATGGGGAGTTTTACACCAGAGAATGTTGGTAAATGTCATTGACAGTGTGGTGATAGATACTGCACCCAGAGAATGTTGGTAAATGTCATTGACAGTGTGGTGATAGATGTTTGACAGTGTGGTGATAGATACTGCACCCAGAGAATGTTGGTAAATGTCATTGACAGTGTGGTGATAGGTACTGCACCCAGAGAATGTTGGTAAATGTCATTCATTGACAGTGTGGTGATAGATACTGCACCCAGAGAATGTTGGTAAATGTCATTGACAGTGTGGTGATAGATACTGCACCCAGAGAATGTTGGTAAATGTCATTGACAGTGTGGTGATAGATACTGCACCCAGAGAATGTTGGTAAATGTCATTGACAGTGTGGTGATAGATACTGCACCCAGAGAATGTTGGTAAATGTCATTGACAGTGTGGTGATAGATACTGCACCCAGAGAATGTTGGTAAATGTCATTGACAGTGTGGTGATAGATACTGCACCCAGAGAATGTTGGTAAATGTCATTGACAGTGTGGTGATAGATACTGCACCCAGAGAATGTTGGTAAATGTCATTGACAGTGTGGTGATAGATACTGCACCCAGAGAATGTTGGTAAATGTCATTGACAGTGTGGTGATAGATACTGCACCCAGAGAATGTTGGTAAATGTCATTGACAGTGTGGTGATAGATACTGCACCCAGAGAATGTTGTTAAATGTCATTGACAGTGTGGTGATAGATACTGCACAGACATCCAATGCCTTCTGTCTGAATTTCAGACCATTTGACAGTAATATGTTAGATAGAAATGTTAGTGACTAAAGGGTCACAACTGTACCAGATGTGTATCCACATGGCTAGATGCAGGTTAGCATTATAGGAGTCCCTGTGTCGTCTGTCATCCATCACTCCCCATACACAGTATCAACATTTATCAACAGATTTATAAACCATGATATATTCAGTACTCTGACACATTTTCAATCCCTCTGATGGGAGATCAAGCTATTCACTTGGGTCAAATAAATGGCTTTGGCTCACTTACGTTGTCATGGCAACCAGAATTTAATGAGGTGCTGAATTTTTAACCAAGGGACAGAGTATCATGATATATTTGTCAAGTAGTATTAGTGTAGATAGTATACATGGTAGATCGGTTGGTTGATAAGGCTTAAGGTCATTAAAAAGAAATATCAAATGCAAGTTTGCTTAAATTAATTAACAAAAACATTTCTACTAGCATCAGGGAAACAACTTATATAGTATTTGTTTTGGAAAGATGATACAAAATCAAATGATCAAAGTGTAAGTAAAATATTCCCATGTAAATCTTGTGTTAATGAAAGTGATAGGATTTAGGACCTTAGTCACATGGGTCTCACACAGCCATCAGGTTAATGTTTCTTTACTGATCAAATCACAACAGGTCTCGTACAGACTCCAATACTTGTTTCATTTAATTTCCAAACCCTTTGGAATATCATGACCATCATTTCTGAAGTGGTTAGGAGAGGAGGATGATAGACATGCAATTGACATTAAGTTACATGACATGGAGTCAGATTTTCAAAAATGCTTTAATGTTTCTCAGAAGTATGAGTCAAATTCAAGGTTTTTTTTATGTGATATCTAATATGTGTATATATGGATAGTATTTTGTAATGGGTCATCAAGTCTATAGTATACATATTGTATGAATTTCCATAATTATTTGAGGGGAAAAGAAAGTCAAATACATGTAATATCAGACAACAAATTATTTTTACTGTGATTGATCTATCTTATAAAAATGGAAACAACTGCTTAAAATTAAAATGTAATATATTGAGGATAGTATTGCAAGAACTAAGTATCTTTATAACATTTGTAAAAGTTGTATAATTAAGGTATTCCAAATTCTAGGGCATTTACCATAATGGTTTATTGAAGTTTGCTATAAAAAGAATATTGACCATTAGGTGTTGTAAAGCTTCTCCCAAAGGGGGATCCATTTCTCATAACTCAGTCGCCTCAATGACTGGAATAGTTTATGGTAGAACTGCGCATTAGTGTATAAAAATGTCACTGTCTGGGCCAGAAGGAGCAATAACCCTTAACCTGGCCAGCTATCTGTGTTGACTCACGCCTTCACTGTTAGCATTAGACCATGTTACATCCCTCAAAAAACACTCGAAAATTATACAAATAAAACACCTTATAACATGTATATATAAGACAGCTGTTTATAACCCAGTCAGATACTAATGTCTGACCTGGCAGGAATCAGAACCAAATCTCACATCATGTTGTGTTAGGTCTACCACACACAGATATATAGGTACTTGACCATCAACGGAAGTCAGTACTGTAGAAATCCTATTTGGCTCAGACGTCATAAGGCATAATGGTAAACTTTTGGCTGAAAGCCCTTAGAAGACCAGTGAAGAAAGATTGTTGGTAATTGGCTAATCAGTTCCAAGGCATTGACCACCAGACACCCGACTCTCCATTGTTAAAACAGACTATCCTGAAGTACCAAATCAATGTGTGGCTATGAAGTTCACACTGGGAATCTTTAAAGAATGGAAGTTCATGTACCAAAAATATACTGTAAAAAAGAAAGAGAGAGAGAAAAAAAAGTATCCTTCAAAACGGTTTTTTGTATAGCCTGAGCAAAAGCAGATTGTGTGTGTTTAGGAGATAAAAATTTTTTTTGTGGATCAGAATAATGTCCTCTATGAGGGGTAAAAAGATCAACTACCGGTAACGACTTTTAGCTACTGGTATGAACATTAAACAAAAAAAAGCAGTCTGGAAATGGATAGATAAAAATAAGAATATAAACAGCGACTAGTGATCTATAGTATCAGATACTCTTTGTTAGGAATATAATAAATAAAAACAGCTTCTGGAGAGGTCTTGTTCAGCCTATAAATAGTGATCATTGTGGAGCGGGAGGAGAGAAAGCAGACATTGTATTGTAGATCTATGTGGTTGACTTCAGACACGCCCTCCAATGATGAAATCACACAATACCTGGCTATGTCTGTCTGTTATCTGTTCTCTGACTGATCCGTAGAATACCAATATGTTTTCTGATGCCTCTACCACCACAATCATATCAATGATTGTCTTATAATATAAGTGTTCTGATCAGTTATCAGATCGGCACAACCTTGACAATAAACCTTTTTATATTGCCTTCCAAAATGGCACTTAATAATTTCCATTCAATTAACTCTATCTTTTCTTGCGTGTTAAAAGCTTGCTGAAGTACTGATATATACTGATAGTTTGAGTTTATTTTATTTATCAAATTCAATGTTAAAAGGAATATTCCTGCAGAAAATTCTTGAACAAAAATAGAAATTAATTGATGCTTCCATTTGGTTTTATTACCTTAAAGAAATGGTGAAGTCTCAGATTGATCACTATAGACCATCACACCTGGATGGCAATGTGAGGTCTGTGTTTGGTCAGGGCAGGCATTTGACATGTACCGGCCAATATTTAGCAGATCTTGGCCATAAAACAAACTGTTTGAATTTTGTTAGTTTGGTTAGAGTATACATGATATACTGTGTGTTACAGAATTTTGTTAGTTTGGTTAGAGTATAAAAGATATAGTGTTTGTGTTACAGAATTTTGTTAGTTTAGTTAGAGTATACATGATATACTTTGTGTTACAGAATTTAGTTAGTTAGAGTATACATGATATACTTTGTGTTACAGAATTTTGTTAGTTTAGTTAGAGTATACATGATATACTTTGTGTTACAGAATTTTGTTAGTTTAGTTAGAGTATACATGATATACTTTGTGTTACAGAATTTTGTTAGTTTAGTTAGAGTATACATGATATACTTTGTGTTACAGAATTTTGTTAGTTTAGTTAGAGTATACATGATATACTTTGTGTTACAGAATTTTGTTAGTTTAGTTAGAGTATACATGATATACTTTGTGTTACAGAATTTTGTTAGTTAGAGTATACATGATATACTTTGTGTTACAGAATTTTGTTAGTTTAGTTAGAGTATACATGATATACTTTGTGTTACAGAATTTTGTTAGTTTAGTTAGAGTATACATGATATACTTTGTGTTACAGAATTTTGTTAGTTTAGGTTAGAGTTTACATGATATACTTTGTGTTACAGAATTTTGTTAGTTTGGTTAGAGTATACATGATATACTGTGTGTTACAGAATTTTGTTAGTTAGAGTATACATGATATACTTTGTGTTACAGAATTTTGTTAGTTAGAGTATACATGATATACTTTGTGTTACAGAATTTTGTTAGTTTAGTTAGAGTATACATGATATACTTTGTGTTACAGAATTTTGTTAGTTTAAGTTAGAGTATACATGATATACTTTGTGTTACAGAATTTTGTTAGTTTAGTTAGAGTATACATGATATACTTTGTGTTACAGAATTTTGTTAGTTTAGTTAGAGTATACATGATATACTTTGTGTTACAGAATTTTGTTAGTTTTTAGAGTATACATGATATACTTTGTGTTACAGAATTTTGTTAGTTAGAGTTACATGTATACTTTGTGTTACAGAATTTTGTTACTTTGTAGTTAGAGTTTACATGATATACTTTGTGTTACAGAATTTTGTTAGTTTAGTTACATGTATACTTTGATGTTACTTTGTGTTACAGAATTTTGTTAGTTTTAGTTAGAGTATACATGATATACTTTGTGTTACAGAATTTAGTTAGTTTAGTTAGAGTATACATGATATACTTTGTGTTACAGAATTTTGTTACTTTTAGTTAGAGTATACATGATATACTTTGTGTTACAGAACTTTGTTAGTCAAATTTTTTTAGTTAGAGTATACATGATATACTTTGTGTTACAGAATTTTGTTAGTTTAGTTAGAGTATACATGATGATATTCTTTGTGTTACAGAATTTATGTAATATTAGTTAGAGTATACATTTACTTTGTGTGGTTACAGAATTTTGTTAGTTATAGTTAGAGTATACAGGAGTAGCTGTATACTTTGTGTTACAGAATTTTGTTAGTTAGAGTTTACATGATATACTTTGTGTTACAGAATTTTGTTAGTTTAGTTAGAGTATACATGATATTGTGTGTTACAGAATTTTTGTTAGTTTAGTTAGAGTATACATGATATACTTTGTGTTACAGAATTTTGTTAGTTTAGTTAGAGTATACATGATATACTTTGTGTTACAGAATTTTGTTAGTTAGAGTATACATGATATACTTTGTGTTACAGAATTTTGTTAGTTAGAGTATACATGATATACTTTGTGTTACAGAATTTTGTTAGTTTAGTTAGAGTATACATGATATACTTTGTGTTACAGAATTTTGTTAGTTTAGTTAGAGTATACATGATATACTTTGTGTTACAGAATTTTGTTAGTTAGAGTATACATGATATACTTTGTGTTACAGAATTTTGTTAGTTTAGTTAGAGTATACATGATATACTTTGTGTTACAGAATTTTGTTAGTTTAGTTAGAGTATACATGATATACTTTGTGTTACAGAATTTTGTTAGTTTAGTTAGAGTATACATGATATAGTGTTTGTGTTACAGAATTTTGTTAGTTTAGTTAGAGTATACATGATATACTTTGTGTTACAGAATTTTGTTAGTTAGAGTTTACATGATATACTTTGTGTTACAGAATTTTGTTAGTTTAGTTAGAGTATACATGATATACTTTGTGTTACAGAATTTTGTTAGTTTAGTTAGAGTATACATGATATTTGTGTTGTGTTACAGAATTTTGTTAGTTTGTTAGAGTATACATGATATAGTTTTGTGTTACAGAATTTTGTTAGTTTAGTTAGAGTATACATGATATACTTTGTGTTACAGAATTTTGTTAGTTTAGTTAGAGTATACATGATATACTTTGTGTTACAGAATTTTGTTTGTTAGAGTACATGATATACTTTGTGTTACAGATTTTGTTAGTTATACATGATATACTTTGTGTTACAGAATTGTTGTTTAGTTAGAGTATACATGATATACTTTGTGTTACAGAATTTTGTTAGTTAGAGTATACATGATATACTTTGTGTTACAGAATTTGTTAGTTTGGTTAGAGTATACTACTGTGTGTTACAGAATTTTGTTAGTTAGAGTATACATGATATACTTTGTGTTACAGAATTTTGTTAGTTTATACATGATATAGTGTTTGTGTTACAGAATTTTAGAGTTATGAGTTTACATGATATACTTTGTGTTACAGAATTTTGTTAGTTTAGTTAGAGTATACATGATATAGTGTTTGTGTTACAGAATTTTGTTAGTTTAGTTAGAGTATACATGATATACTTTGTGTTACAGAATTTTGTTAGTTTAGTTAGAGTATACATGATATAGTGTTTTGTGTTACAGAATTTTGTTAATTTTGTTTAGTTAGAGTATACATGATATAGTGTTTGTGTTACAGAATTTTGTTAGTTTAGTTAGAGTATACATGATATACTTTGTGTTACAGAATTTTGTTAGTTTAGTTAGAGTATACATGATATACTTTGTGTTACAGAATTTTGTTAGTTAGAGTATACATGATATACTTTGTGTTAGTTTAGAATATACTTTGTGTTACAGAATTTTGTTAGTTAGAGTATACATGATATACTTTGTGTTACAGAATGTTTGTTAGTTTTAGAGTATACATGATATACTTTGTGTTACAGAATTTTGTTAGTTTAGTTAGAGTATACATGATATACTTTGTGTTACAGAATTTTGTTAGTTTAGTTAGAGTATACATGATATACTTTGTGTTACAGAATTTTGTTAGTTTAGTTAGAGTATACATGATATACTTTGTGTTACAGAATTTTGTTAGTTTAGTTAGAGTATACATGATATACTTTGTGTTGTGTTACAGAATTTTGTTAGTTTAGTTAGAGTATACATGATATACTTTGTGTTACAGAATTTTGTTAGTTTAGTTAGAGTATACATGATATACTTTGTGTTACAGAATTTTGTTAGTTTAGTTAGAGTATACATGATATACTTTGTGTTACAGAATTTTGTTAGTTTAGTTAGAGTATACATGATATACTTTGTGTTACAGAATTTTGTTAGTTAGAGTATACATGATATACTTTGTGTTACAGAATTTTGTTAGTTTAGTTAGAGTATACATGATATACTTTGTGTTACAGAATTTTGTTAGTTTAGTTAGAGTATACATGATATATACTTTGTGTTACAGAATTTTGTTAGTTTAGTTAGAGTATACATGATATACTGTTTGTGTTACAGAATTTTGTTAGTTTAGTTAGAGTATACATGATATACTTTGTGTTACAGAATTTTGTTAGTTTAGTTAGAGTATACATGATATACTTTGTGTTACAGAATTTTGTTAGTTTGTGTAGTTAGAGTATACATGATATAGTGTTTGTGTTACAGAATTTTGTTAGTTTAGTTAGAGTATACATGGTATACTTTGTGTTACAGAATTTTTTAGTTTAGTTAGAGTTTACATGATATAGTGTTTGTGTTACAGAATTTTGTTAGTTTGTTAGAGTATACATGATATACTTTTTGTTACAGAATTTTGTTACTTTAGTTAGAGTATACATGATATAGTGTTTGTGTTACAGAGTTAGTTTTGTTAGTTTGGTTAGAGTATACATGTATATACTGTATACTTTGTGTTACAGAATTTTGTTATGTTTTGTGTTAGAGTAGTTAGGTAAATGATATAGTGTTTGTGTTACAGAACTTTGTTAGTTTAGTTAGAGTATACATGATATACTGTGTGTTACAGAATTTTGTTAGTTTTGTTAGAGTATAAATGATATAGTGTTTGTGTTACAGAACTTTGTTAGTTTAGTTAGAGTATACATGATATACTTTGTGTTACAGAATTTTTGTTAGTTTAGTTAAAGTATACATGATATATACTGTTTGTTACAGAATTTTGTTAGTTTAGTTAGAGTATACATGATATACTGTTTGTGTTACAGGCGGAGTTAGATGTGGACAAACCTCACCGAGATGCCCTGTACAGTTTACCTCCTGAGAAGAAATGGCAGCTGTATTGCAGTAGGGTACAGGTGGGTGGGTGTTATTAGGGTCAGCAACTCTTTATCAGATATAGCACAGGAGACTGACAGCTCCAACAACAACTTAGGATTCACTGATATTACTGTAGATCACCTAGATCACTTATAGTGTACCAGAAATTGATTTTGTGAACTCACCACTATTTAAGATTTATTTTCAAATACATTATTTTGTGATTCCTGATCTCAGAATGACTTTTATTAACAAATGACTCTCCTTGCGAATATGATTCTCTTTATAGTGTATTTTCATTGATACATTTCATCTGACTTGCTATTGGCATGACCACAATATTTTTATAGACATATGTAGTTGATATCAATATAATCACTCCCTCACCAGATCTGATGTAAACTAGAGTGATTACTGTCTGTTGAAAGGCCAAGGATGTGACTTTGTACACAGGATAGAAATGGAGAGAAAATCACACAACTAGCTTTTTTTGTGAATCACATGATTGCATGTTCTTCTTCAAACATTAACTGCAGTTATTGTATCATACTTCTGTACAATGTAATGAGTTATTGTCTGTATTAATTAAAAAACATGAAAGTAAAGGTAAATGATTAATTTCAATATCATACATTTAGAGGAGTAACAAGAAGTTAGAAATTCATTAAACTGGTTATGATTTTCCTGGCTGTATGATATAATTGATATTCATTGATTTATATGTAACCCTGGTCAATACTAGCCGCAATATATCGCTCGGCTAAAGAGAACTTCTCTTTAGCTCGATCGGTTGAGCGTTTAGTAATTCAGAGGTCCCGAGTTCGATCCCTGGCAGAGGCAGGTTATAAATTTATTGTAAATTCTGCACCCTGTTACATATGTATGGGAACATTCTTAATACTGTTGGGTGATACAAATTTTACATGCTGTAAAAAGAATGAGATGGATTCTTCATTAACTTTTAAATTAGCTTATGAAAATTTCTTGTTTTCATTTGCTAAATGCCAATTCTTAATATGTTACAGGACCGAGATAATACATCGGCAGACAGCTATGTGGACAAAATCAAGGCACTGTCTCCCGTAAGTCATTTCTGTACTACAGCAAAATGAGTTCCCGTAATTGAGATTGAAAGAAAAATTGTCTTAAACGTCATTTTCATTGTCTTATTCATTAGAAATGTTTCTACTCAACATATGTAAAAAAGTGTGATATGTTGATTTATATTCCACAGAATCAGATGTAAAACAGTGTGATATGTTGATTTATATTCCACAGAATCAGATGTAAAACAGTGTGATATGTTGATTTATATTCCACAGAATCAGATGTAAAACAGTGTGATATGTTGATTTGTATTCCACAGAATCAGATGTAAAACAGTGTGATATGTTGATTTATATTCCACAGAATCAGATGTAAAACAGTGTGATATGTTGATTTATATTCTACAGAATCATATGTAAAACGGTGTGATATGTTGATTTGTATTCCACAGAATCATATGAGCTTTGATATAGAGGAGGAGGATGCTAGGCAGAAACAGATGGACAACCTGAAAACAGCCCTCCGAACACAACCAATGAGGTAAGGGGCCTGTAATCTAAAACTGACCGATGTACACAGCCAATAAGGTAAAGGGCCTGTAATTTAAAACTGACCGGTGTACACAGCCAATGAGGTAAGAGGCCTGTAATCTAAAACTGACTGGTGTACACAGCCAATGAGGTAAGGGGCCTGTAATCTAAAACTGACCGGTGTACACAGCCAATGAGGTAAAGGGCCTGTAATTTAAAACTGACCGGTGTACACAGCCAATGAGGTAAGAGGCCTGTAATCTAAAACTGACTGGTGTACACAGCCAATGAGGTAAGGGGCCTGTAATCTAAAACTGACCGGTGTACACAGCCAATGAGGTAAGGGGCCTGTAATCTAAAACTGACCGGTGTACACAGCCAATGAGGTAAGGGGCCTGTAATCTAAAACTGACTGGTGTGCACAGATGTAAGGGGCCTGTAATCTAAAACTGACTGGTGTACACAGCCAACGAGGTAAGGGGCCTGTAATCTAAAACTGACCGGTGTACACAGCCAATGAGGTAAGGAGCCTGTAATCTAAAACTGGGCAATAAGTCTTTATGATAAAAAAAAAATGAAAGTAAAATGTACCTAATGTTTTCTAATTGTCTTCCAATTATGTATGACTCGTGTTATTTAATTTTATGTTACAGTTTTGTGACTCGGTTTATCGAGTTGGATGGCTTACAGAGTCTCCTGAACTTTCTGGAGAAGATGAACTATGAAACGATGCAAGGCAGCACACACACTGCTGCTATTGGTTGTATCAAAGCTCTCATGAACAACTCGGTAAGACTCTAAAATATTTATGTCAAGGGTACAATTTGAATAACAAAATTAACAGGATGGATATTTGTCTAAAATGCTTGAATCAAATTAATGAAACAGTAACGTTACAATAAACAAAAATTTCTAAAATATGTCTAGGTGCTATAAAGGTATTAACTAAAACATTAAGTCTAGTCTTGTGGTCCACAAAAAGCTGGTTAAGGATAGAAGCTGTGTATGTTGTCCTGTCTAAATGATTTATTGTACAATTCCTGTTAAGGTAAGTTGCTATATTTGAATGAGATATTGAGCCTGTTTACAGCTTCTGTGTAGTTGTTGTATTCTTGTGTGTTATAGCAAGGACGGGCCCATGTGTTAGCCCATCCAAACTGTATCAACATCATCGCCCAGAGTTTGGCCACGGAGAACATCAGGACTAAGGTGGCAGTCCTAGAAATCTGTGGTGCTGTCTGCCTTGTCCCTGGGGGTCATAAAAAGGTCCTCGAGGCAATGCTTCACTTTCAGAAATTCTCAGCAGAAAGGACCAGGTTCCAGGTATGGCTGATTACAGGGGATCTTCTCTAAGATGAATCACAATTCATAAAGAAATGTTTTTTGTGTTGATTGAAAATAAAACATTTTAAAATGTATAAATTTTAAATCTATTTTTGGCTAGTATCGAATTGCATAAACATCATCGTAACAACTAAAGCCATTGCTTGATGTTTGTTGAAATTGATGTTGATTACAAATGATTTACTAATAAGCTCTTTTATGTACTGGCAGACCTTGATAAATGACCTTGACCGCAGTACAGGTGTATATAAAGAGGAAGTGAGTCTGAAGACCGCCATCATGTCATTTATAAATGCCGCTCTACGATATGGATCTGGACAGGTACAGCTCTCTATAAGGAGAAAGATTGTGTAGGGGTTTATATGTATCTGTCTTCTATGAAATACATTTTGGATTGTAGCAGAACTTGAGAAAATGCCACTGCTGTTGTGTTAAATTTCATACACATATAATGTCTCTATAAAAGACTTCCTCATGTGTGTTATTTGCTAAAACATGAAACAGACCCAGGAACATCCAGATTCCAGATATTTAGAAAAATATGAAAATAAACAGTTGTCGATAACAATTATCTGGAATGTTAATTTCACAATACTACTCCACTTATGACCAGTAAATAACCCATAATCATACATGTAATAAAATATCTAAAATATGTCCGGTCAGTCGATAGAGTACTAGGTTAGTGCTAACATTGGCAAATATTGATTATTAAAGCATCAACTGTCATAATTGTGTCTTTTGGTAAGATATTTGTCTTGGTTAGCATGCAGCGGAAATACAATACAATTGTATTTGTTAACTATAGAAAAGATAATTTTTGTTTTATTTTAAGATACAACAAATGTCACATGGTTATGATACTTATCTGGGGATTCTTACCGGATTAAATGAGGTTTTCCTTCACATATAGAATTTTTTTGTTTTTTAAAAAAAGAACTGATATCACAATAGAAGTGGATCATACAAATGACATCACCCACTCCAAATTGAACTCATGTGATTGGCTATCAGCCAGCAAGGTCATACCTATCATTGATCGGTTAAGGAGGTTGTTGTGAGGTGCAAGCACTGCATCCTCATCTGTTGTTATAATCACCACACTCCAACTGAAGTGCTAGTTTCCTATACTGTCGTACGTCTGTGGTTTTAAAATGATCAGGTGATGATCAGTATTAAAGATAGAATTCAGGAAGTTTTTCCACCAGCAGCTTTTACTTATATTAGTCATTTAAGATAGCTTTCAGGATTGCAAATTTTTGATCATTGCATGGTTTTCAAAATAGTTAAAATGTTTGAGTACAATTAGTACCCCCGACTCCACCTCTGGTGATGGTTAAGTTGTCTTTTTGTGGGAATGTATGATATCATTGTTAGTGTGTCCTTCATTCCAAAGTGTCAGTAAGATTTACTTATGTAGGTATTCAATTAGACTTTATAAGCAACAAATTGATGTGTTAAGAATCATCACTGAAGAGTTATTTTCTATTTATACCCACAATTAACATATTAGATTCATAAGTTAGAACAGCTCATACTAACTAAATCATATCTTATTTAACAAAATAAATAGTGAATCAGATAATCACAAGCAATAAAACAAAGATACTCGTTAAGAAGATGAATTCACATCTACAGACTTAAATGTAGATTTGATGTTTAATGTTCTCAGTAGGGCTACTTTTTACACCAACTCATATTAACTCTTAAATTATTGCATCTCCCAGAATGTACTTGGCTCTGATTTCTCGAAAAGAGAAGACTTAAGTAAAAACTGAAGTTTTTCTCCTTATATAACTTATATGAACGATTAGGACTTCAGTCAGTTTTTGACTTAAGTTTGTTTTGAGAATTGGAGCCTGGAAGTTCTCTCACATTGATTTCATAGCACTCTATACTGTATTTGATTTCTAATGCTACAAAGTCCTTTATATAATTATGTAAAATATTCCTCTAAATATCAATCAATATTAAAGACAAGAACTAAACATTACAAAGTTCTGACTTCATTCCAGGATCATCTTGAGTTTCGGTTACATCTTCGTTATGAGTTCCTGATGTTGGGAATCCAGCCAATCATAGACAAGCTACGGAAACATGACAACGCCACATTGGACAGGTATGGATAATAGGTGACATAGATCATCCAATACAACCATGACCAAGGCAAACATGTCACATATTATATCTATTACATATGGTGATATACCAGGTATATAAAAACAATAATATGGCAATACCTTTAATCTCTTTGGTGACTACGTAAATCATCACACAATGAGCTTTTCACTTTTAGTTTCAGTGAATAATTACCAGGTAATACATATTTTGATTTGATATTGCTCAATTAAAAATCAACACTTCTTTGACTTCAGTTTGTCAGTGGTAGTCATGTGATATTCTGATCTTATCACTGTAAATAATGATTTCTTTCCAGACATTTAGACTTCTTCGAAATGATGAGAAGTGAAGATGAAAAACTGTTGGCAAAGAAATTTGAAAATGTGAGTAGCATTATTGGAATAAAAACTTGGTTTGGTGTCCAGGTAGGTAGCCAGACTGACCCCGAAAAAAAGAAAGATATTTTATTATACATAAGATATAATAATTTATACACTAAGATTTATCATCATAAGTTTAGAATTGTAGAAGTATAGCAGCAGAAAATCATTGAGAAAGGGTGCTGAGGCCATTTGTGCCTCTTGGTATGAAGTTGATTGGTAACAGGTATAGAATATAAGACTCTTTCATATGTGGATATGAAGGATAGGGATATTCTACCCGAGGGTCCACAAAATGTAGTAAAACCCGAGGCTTGCCGAGGGTTTTGCAACATTTTGTGATCCCGAGGGTAGAATATCCCTATCCTTCATATCCACTTATGAAAGAGTATTTTTCTTTCATACCACGACGTTTTACTGCAATTTTACAACTATAACATCCCGCCATTTTGAAATAAATTCGAAGAAATCCACGACTGGAAGTCAATTTCCATACATGAAAAATTACGTGATATTTTCAACACAAAATCCGTTGCTTGCATCTTTTATAGTAAAACCAGTCAATTTTGTGAAAAAAATGTTAAAATTTTACCGAGGAAATAGAGATTTTGTTGACGCCGTGACGTCACAAGGCTTTATTGCATGGGTAGCCATGCAATACAGCCTCAGGCGACATGAGTGTATTGCCCTAGACCAGCCAGTATTACACGGTAGGTATGAAAGAAATAAATATTCCTGGAGAACTGTCTATAACAATAACTCCTGTTTCAGGTTCATGTGGACACAAAGAGTGCCTATGGGATGTTTGATGTACTGAAGAAAAAGTTGTATATGTCTACAGCTTTCTCAAACTTCACATCACTACTGCAAGGCATCTACTCTTATTTCCTTGTAAGTATAGAGATACAGTGGGAGCCACTGAATAAAATTACCTTTATATTTCATATAATTTTATCAACTAACAAAAGAATTTGATCAAACTTTAAAGATTAGGTCCAATATATATGAATTTCAAATGAAAGTTTTTTAGCATAAATTGAGGATTTAGATTTTCAAGTCTTAGAGCTTTAGTGAGCACTAACTTTGAACTTGTTGTTTTCTTTTAGTCGGCAACGATGCCAATGTGTTGGCGGTATGGCAAATTGTTGATAGAATTGTCCAACAGGTGGCACTACAGCTTAAGAGTGGTCAGGATCCTGACTGTACGGTCGTGGAAATGAATGTAAAGGCACTTATACGACAGTAAGTATCCAACCAGATTTGGTTTGGTTTGTGTCGAAATTGAGATTAAGACATTATTGTATACATTTCAAATTAAATGTTCCTGAAGATCACAATAATAACTTGTAAGATGTGTTCATGAAGATGACAATAATAATGTTTTAAGATAGTTATTTTGTTGAAGAATTGTAATACATTATAGTGGTAATTTGTGGATATGATGATGTTCTGTAACTTTGTCAGTAGAGATAATATTGCTTTCACTTGATTCAATGGAAGGTCACCATGATTTAAATATTAATGAAAAGTTAAATTGTGTTACAGAATGAGTAGCGAATATGATATTAAAACTTGGCAGCAAAAAATTCGTGAATTGGAGAAGAACACAGATGAGCTGCAGAACAAGGTTGCTAAAAAGGAACGAGAATGTGAAATCAAAGCAGAGGAAAAGGTGTGTAGTTGTATTTCAGAATTATTATTTTACTGTTCAGGTCCTATAATATACAAACTTAAATTTAAAGCCCCCTCCTACCACTTCTTTTTCACATATTTTACAAACAGAATGAGAAATATGTGGACTAGAAGATGTATTGTTACAGTATTATCAAATTGTTTGATCAAAAAGGCTTCATTGTGATCAAAAAGGCTTCATTGTGATCAAAAAGGTTTCATTGTGATCAAAAAAGTTTCATTGTTATTTAACAGATCTGTCAGTCACTTGGTCATAGTAATTTGAACTGCAGATAGACAAAATATATTGTTTAGAATAAACACATTCAAAAATGACATACCAGTAAATAAAATTCAAAAGGCCAACTTGATAATGATTTATATGTACTGCTAATTAATTCCACAATTAGATTAACTCAATCATACATCATTCATATTTTGATAGGATGAGTTACTGTCCACTGTGACAAGAATGAAGAACAAATTGGAGAAGGAGATGCAGGCACAGCAGGAAATGAAACAGACAATAGCAGAAT